>NC_089196.1:29995087-30142587 GCF_963930695.1 Labrus bergylta | reverse complement strand
CTGTTGCCGTGGTGCTTTAAGATGCTGTCTGCAAATTTGCGTCATCACATAAAAGGGGGGGGGGGGCGGCGACTTTGGGGATTTAGCTCGTGGCTAATCTTGGAGTGATCAACATTTCAAACATGCTATAGAAATGTTTCCGGTCGGGAGCGGCTGATCAGGCAGCTGATCAGGCCTCGCACACTGCCCGGCCACACAAAGCGCGATTATGGCGGCACCCACTTCAAAATCAGTCGCGAGACTCAAAGAAATTGAGTGAAAATCACCTTGAAATGGTACAGTGAACGCCCTCTGAGTCCCTGATGACCGAGACTGCTACATCATAGGGAACCATTAAATTGGAATTGTTTTCCCTCCACTGAGGACGATTGCAACGCTCTCACAGGGAAAACAAACTTTCCCCCCTGAACATGAATATATCATGTTTATGAACACACGAGCTGCGCAACACAGAGAGTCCATCAAATGTATTTAATGTTATAACTCTGATCATTCCTTTTATCTAAATGCATGTCCAGGGACAGTCATTGATACATTATTCACATTATTTCTTTGCTTATAAATAACTGACCTGTGTGTGTGTGTGTGTGTGTGTGTGTGCGTGTGTGTGTGTGTGTGTGTGTGTGTGTGTGTGTGTGTGTGTGTGTGTGTGTGTGTGTGTGTGTGTGTGTGTGTGTGTGTGTGTGTGTGTGGAACCGCCAAACTGCTTAATTCACATAAATGAGGTGATTACAGTAAAGCAGCCTTTCGCGGCTATACAGAGGAGATTAAGTGATGCATCTGCAGAGCACTTTAATTCAGTTAAAAGCATGTAATCTTATTACCATATATCGGTTCTTTGTCTAAAATAATGTTAACAATTACGAGAACGAATGATTCAGAGATACAGGGAGCTCGTCGGCAGCAGTTTTGATGCTTGTTTTTTGTACATAATCCCAGTGGAAACTTCTAAATCCTGCCTCTGTTGTTTCTGTAAATCCTCTTATTATCATGCAGAACAATGCAACATCACATATAGAGTGATGATAATAAAGTAGCAACGAATCAAAGGCAGTGCATCTTTGAATTTCAGCTCACAAGAACAAGTCTCCTCTACATTTGGATTAAGAGAGAAAATAAATAGATTGAAGCCCTCGCGGCCATATTTGGTGAATAAGTTATACGTATGGAATTTAAATATTATCCTCTTTGTGCTGTTGGCAAATTCTCACATGCAGGTAGGGAACTGTTTTATTGGCTTTCAGTTAAATCTGGCTGACAAAGGATGAGCTAACAGAGCTATTCTGTCCTTTAAGGAATTAAATATGCATGCCTTTTAGAAATTGTATGGCAGTAATGTAACAGTCGATTAAAACCACTGATGTCTCTTCTCTTCCTGCTTTGAGACTTTCTCTGAATACCTAAACGTGCTGGTATTTGTGACAAGACTTAGCAGGTGCTTTAATTTCAATGTTAGGGGGTTTACTTTGACAAGCCTTCAGGAGTTTCTTTTGTCCCACCATGTCTTCATTTCTACCTCTGTCTTATTTTGAATCTCCTGCTTTGGCACAGATAAAGAACTAAAGAACCAAGTTGTGGTAATACTTTCAGCTGTCACACACCTGTCTATGGGGGGAAGGAGCGTTTCAAGGAGTGAAAAGGAAACAGAGGCGCTGTTTGTCAACAGGTAAGGTAGGCAACTGCTCGGAGCCCCAGACCAGTAGAGGGGCCCCTGAGAGCTCAAAAACTTAAACCGAAGCAGTGACCCAAAATATGCAAATTTTGTAATGACAGTATTAAACCTCCCCATCTGATAGCACTCGCTCTCATTGCCCCTGTTACGCCGCTACACCAACCCACAGCTAAATGCTATCCCTGAGCCTGAAGAACGTGAAGGTGTATCCTGCCTTACCTGAATGTGTGTGCAACTGTCCTGTCTGTTTGAGGGGTGCGTGTAGGTGACTCACCGCCAAGATCCTCGTATGTGCCGCGACCAGCTCACTCGGACAGCCACAGAGTCACCTGGGTACGATCTCCTCCGCCAGCCCTCTCTTTCACATCAGTTTAGTTCATGTGCAAAAAGAACCCGCGAAGTGTTGAAACAAAGACAAAACGTTACTTCAGATTCAGTCTCTCAGGTGTCTCGCGTCCTCGCGTCTCCCTCGTGGCGTCTCTTCGACTCAAAACCAATTTCCGCCGGCTCCTCCGCAGGTGCTGCTAATTAAGGTTACAGAGACAGAGCCACCACATTCCACCCTCAGGTGTGTCATCGGTACTGACCCTGCTTCTCCTCCTACCAACCACGCCTACCGCTAAAGACACTGAAGGGAATCCTCCTAACGCATTATCATAACAGCCCCACTCAAGCGTTGCACCCATTATTGCTTTGAAAAACCAAATTTTGAAGAAAAATGAAGTGGAATTATCCGTCTATAGGAAAGAAAAAAGGAAGAGGAGTCAGAGTTGGGACACTGGCAGAGATGATGGTGATGGACGCTGGTTGGAGCTAAAGTTTCCAATCAGTTAAAACAGTATTTGAGGGGCGGCACGATGGTGTAGTTGTTTGTGCTGTTGCCTCACAGGATGTTCAATGGGACAGGAGTTTACGGGTTTTCTCCGGGTACTCTGGCTTCCTCCCTTCAGTCCAAAGATGTGCTCGTTAGCTGAATGGGTGACTCTTAATTGCCCGTAGGTGTGAATGTGAGTGTGTCTGGTCTGTCTATCTCTATATATCAGATTGACCGGTGAACAGTCCAGGGTGTAACCCCGCCTCTCTCCCAATGACAGCCTAGATCGCCTCCAGCCCCCCCACAACCCCAAAGCATCTAACAAAGTGCAGGAACTAGCTAAAGTAAATGAAGGCTCAGGGTGAACAAAAGGCAAACAAACACAATCAATCTCTTTTTAAAATGCTCACTTACCCTCAACAAAAAAGTGTCTTTGTTTCATTCAGAGCAGCCAATGCATAAATAGAAAAACCAATGCTTTATGATTAACATCTTTAGGCTTTGCATACAGAGTGAAAAATGAACGTAGGAGACTGGCCTATTTTCTCTTCTGTTGAGGGAATCTCTGCTGCACATACATATGTGAATAAAGGAGGATATATATTTATACTTTCCATTGAATTATAATGGATCTCTTCTGTACGTCTGCTTTTAAAGAACTACAGAAATGTAATCCATCTCCCACCCACACAATATTCTTTTAAGACGCACCACTAGTTGTAGCGCTGCTGCACAGACCACATCTTATACTTTGTCCCTCGTCTGCTTGTCTTGGACAGAAACAGATGTGGGGAAAAGAAGGGGTTGAGACAGTGAGATGGGGGAGAGAGAAGAAACCAACACAGAGGTCTGGGACACCTTCTGCCAGCACAATGCGTCTGCCAAGACCTTCTCCTTATGGAAGCTCCCTCGGCGTGAGGCTTGGCACCACTTCTGACTCCGCAGTGATTACAAATGAAGACACACTGTTTGTTCTGTTCTCATTGTTCATGTGTGTGTTCTCTCTTCCAGAATGTCGTCCTCGTTGACATCTTTAATTCTGCTTTGTGCACGGATTTCCACCGGGATTCCTTGAAACTAACAGAAGAACAAAGTGAGTTTTGACATCTTTTTCTGTGAAGACAAACTTGAGTTCAAACACACAGACAAAGATGAGGCGCAAATTCACCACTTTGTTGTCGTTTAAATGTAAAGATAGTCATTTAGATGCCAACAAACAAAACATCAAAACTGGAGAGGAAGAACTTCAGCATGGCCTGATTAAATACATTTTTCTCTTATATAAAAAGTAAAGGGTTTTCAGATCATGTCTGTTGTGTAGTTTGAGTCCAACAAAACGTAGTGTAGCGTAGAGAAGAATTGAATATTGTGTCGGTTACTTCTCAAATCACTGTGTCTTAAGATTTGTGACTGGTTGTAGACGCCTTACTCATAACTGTGACCTGTACACTAAATCTGATTGGCCGTCCTTGAAGGTGCACAGGTATATAAAGTACACACTGGCTAAGTCTTATTTATAAAGCTTTTATTGGTATAGTTCCTTCTTATTTATGCTCATACCTTCAAAGAACCAGGAGCCAGTATTCATTGTGCTCCTGTGAGATGTTTTAAAACTTTCTGTTCCTCATTTCCACACTGAGATTGGGAAAAGAACGTTTAGCTTTGCTGTTCCCTCTGCATGGAACTTTCTTCAAAACTCCAAAAATCTCATTTCGCTTGAAGCCTTTCGCTTGATCTTAAATGAAGAAAAACACAAGATTATTGGACAGTGTCTGTGTTTTTGAATTGTAATCTTTCATTACGACTCTGCACTTTGTCTGTGAACCAATTTGCAAATTGTAATTGTTGTTTTCTCTTAACTCATTGAGAACTGTTTCTCAATCATGTTGTATTTATTATGACGTGTGCTGCTGCCCTCTTGGCTAAGTCACCATTGTGAAAGAGATCTTGATCTCAATGGGTTGATTACCTGGTTTAATAAAGGTAAAATACATACAAAATAAACAAAATTAACTTTACAGTGCTTAATTAGTTACAGTATATGAAATATATGTAGAGCACTGGAGTAGACTGTGGAGTGGGTGTCCTCAGTAGAAATACTTCTGCACCCAATATTCATGATCTTTACTGGCTGAACTTTGGCAGGGTGTGTATGAACGATGTGTGTTGTTTTAGAGTTTCTGAGGTTTTCTTCAAATTATAGAAAATATTGCTTTATAAAAAGAGATGTTCAGATCTATTTAAATCACTGCACCCAGGATCAAAGAGAGTGACAATATGCATGGCATGGTTGAATTCAGATGTAGCTTATTGAAATTGAAATGAATCAAATGAATGAATAAAATAGGGCTGAATGAGCTTGCAGTTTCATAACAGTGCTTGTCAAAGCACATTGTGAAAGACACATTCCCATGCTTGTGTTGAGCAAGCAGCTCAGAGTCTGATCGTCAAAGACAATTTTTTTTAGATGTTTTGTGTCCTTAAGCTGGCTACACATTAGACGATTTTAGGCTCAATTAGCCTCATTCAACTATCGGGGCGGGGGGGGGGGGGGTTCCGATCCGGTGCTTGTCGCAACTGATTATTTTTCCAACTAATCCTCAAGTGTGTGGTGACTACGATGATTCGATTGCTCCCCATCTAGTCGGAGCCTCCCAGATCTTGGATCGTAATTATCAAACGTGTTGCAGTTTGGAATAAGGGAAGAAAAATAAAACGATGAAACTCGCCAACAAAAGCTGCGAAGATGTCAGCTCAGCAGGGACTTGTGCGCTTTACCCGGACAATGTTCACTCAAGTCCTACACCTACATCAGCCACTAGCTGTTGTGGCATCTGCTCTCCTGCAGACTGCTTCATCCAGTGTTGGAATTCGCCTGGTTACCCCAATCCTCAAAACTGTTATTGGCAATCTGCCAAGTCAAAGGCAAGACTTAAGTTCAGACCAACTTATTGGATGGTTTAGCAACAGTCTGCTGGTAGCTTTTGTGGCATTGCAGCAAAGTAACAACTGTCTATTGGCTTAATGTAAGTAGCTACAGTAGATATGACTATTGGAAAAAAAAGGTCCAACAATGGCGTTCAGACATGCTTGTGTTTGCCACATACACGTCATGCCGATGCTGTTTTCTTTTCTTTTCTGATCCTTTATACAACATAGTTATTATTCAAGCCAAATGTTAAATACATGCACTGAAACACATCAATTCCCCTCCATGTTTATGTGATGTGAAACAAATTTGAGCAGCGCTAGGGAGAGATAGTTTTTTATGGAAGTGTTTATGGCTCATTGACATCCCGTCGCTGTGTTTATAACTCACTGTGCCCGACACACCACTAAACAGCCCGACTCCCTCAAGGACATCAGGGCCAATCAATAAAGACAGCAACAGCCTTTAATAATCCATCACGACATATTCTCTAAAGGCTGACTGCTGGGCAGCAACTCGAACCACTGCGCCGGTGACAAGTGCTCAATTTCATTTTCATAACGGTGACAGTAGATGGGCGGGTCTGAATGTCCACGTAGCAGAACGTTAAATCTCTGATGAAAGCAGTAATTAGTGAAGCACAGGTTATAACAGCCACATCAAGAATGGGAGGTTGTGTAAGAAGTGATATATCTCAGCGTTCTGCTCTTTTTCTATCACAGCAAACAGTGGACATATCAGAAATGGTTTAATTGTCTGCAATGTCATAATGGGAAGAAAAGATGTGCACAGCTTGCTAGAAATAATACAAACTCACATCCCTTGTGGATTTTTTCATGATAATGAAATGAAATATGGAAAGTAGAGATGCTCTATGGTGAGTGAAAGGCTTCAGCTGCACCACGATCTGTCAATATAAATATGTCAAAACTGATATGTGGAATCAATACATCCATTAAGAAACATCACGTTTTTACACAACACAAACAAAACTTGCATAAGTAATAAGTGAAAAAATAGAAACATAGTGTGCCCTGTTTTCCATCGTCCCACTTGAATAAATGGATGACTCCTTGGTGTCCATTCTGAGCCGCCTGCCTGCTGTCCTCTTTTTTCGACAAAGCCGTGATTGTTGGAGCCGGTGGCGTGCTTTGGTTATACACAGCGAAATGGCATTGTGACAAATGTGATTTAGCTTTGATTCCAGTAACTGCTCTCCCAGCAGGGTGAAAATGGGCCTCGGCCTAGCCTTGTCATACAACAAAAAGCACTTAGTGGGAATGCTTATGAATAAAAACTCCAAGACGAAAGCCAGACTGCTCTCCTAGACAAGCTTTTGACAAGCTGGCAGTCTGCCATTTTGATTATCTAAATTCACTGCTAAAGAGCAATGAAATATAAGGAAAACTATCAAGCGACATCCCTTTGGCAGCCACAGCAAGATGTAACTGTTGTGTACATGTCCAGTAATGACTTCTCTCCCTCTTGTCAGTATGACCTTATCTGAACTTTGTCACCAAAGTGTGTGTCAAGTTTAGCACAGTTTGAGCTCTAGACAAACAGATTAGAGTCCTACCAGGTTAAAGGAACATCTGCCATGTTTTTTTTATTTTATGCAAAAAGGTCATGATAAGTCTGAAAAACTGTCTTTTACTTTTTGTGGTCTGGTGATGTTGAACAGATATTTGCTCCTTACCACCATAAACCACCTATGTACTGTTTTGAACACCTCACAACAACTTCCCAAATTTGGGAGACGAGGTAGTCTTAAAAGAAAGTTCCCTAAAGATGGTTAACTCTGTCTGCGTCAAGTTTTTTTTCAGAGCTGAAAAATGAAAACAATGTGATGTGTGACTGCAGTTCCTCGAGTGTCCACTTGAGACTTGCTGCAAAATCCCTGTAATCCCACACACTTCCATATTGAAATGCCCTTTTTCTTCATCACAAATATACTTCATCAAAAAAGAAATATGGTCTGAAAAGCTCATTTCTTTATCAGCACTCGCTGCGTCCGGGCTCGCAGCAGCCGGGCTCCGCTACACAAGACCGGCCTGTCGGCAGCAACCGTATCACTGCTATATTGCTATATTGCCGCATTCTGGGATTTGGTGTCATTTCATCAACATGAGCCAAAAAGAGACTTTCTGCCTTTTCACGGCCAAGAAGGCACCAACTTCAAAATTTATTTCACAATTCTACTACATCTATGACCCAATGTCAATACAGATTCATGTTTCAACGGGTGAAGTATCCCTTTAATGATATTGCGGCTAATTTGCATAATTAGGGGCAGGGTTAAGTAGACTGACAATCGGGCATGTTGTAGCTGTTTGCCAAGAGGCTAAAGGACCAATCCATGTCCAGCTCTTTGCTTTGTTGCTGGGTTGACCGATCGTGAGGTTGAGACAGCATTTTCAATATGGCGGCCGCCATCGTTGGGCTTCAAAACGCTGCTTCAGAAACCAATGGGTGAGGTTACAGAGACTAGGTCCATGTTTTATACAATCTGTGTGCTACACAACTCGTGTCCCATAATTATTACATAATCATATTAGTCCCCCATGTGTCCCCTATCTGTTCATTGCACATTGTCTCTGTAAATTATCGATGAGGCTTTTCACTGTCCCTTGGAAACACACTGCACACATTCCTATACAAAATACAAAGCTCTGTTAAGTAGTTAAATAGTACATCTCTATATAAATGCTTTATATTTTTTATATAATCATTTTAAGAAGATGAAGGTCCTGCTTTTCCACTCTGTTTCACAATGTACTACTGTGCACCCAAAAACACAAAGAAAGACTCCTTCCATGTGTACACAATAAAAGCCAATTCAAATCTTTTTGATCCGAGTCTTTCTTTGCTCAGTCTTTGTGAACACTTAGCAAAACCCTGAGAGTAGAAAGTCAACCCTTTAAAACTGACTTTTTCATTTCAAACCTGATGTCCTCTGGCGCAGCCTAAACATTGAAAAACACATTACAGCCTCTCACACTCTCTGACTTCGCTGTATATCAATATTAGTCTTTCCTCTCTACAGATTCTTTTGACACCAATAGAACCAGACATTTCTCTCCTTGAATTTCCTCTACTAAGGTGTTCTTCCTATTTTCCTTGTGTGCTCAGGTGTCTGGGATTTCTGTTCTCGGTTTCGGTTTTGTTTTTTTAGCGAGCTCCGGCTGTGTGAAGAAGTGTTGCTGATGTGAGGCTTTATACTCCTATGAGACATTGTATGTCAGACAATAACTTAATTACATGGTACCCACAAAAAGCACAGGTGCATCCTCTAAAAAAGAAATTCAAAAGCAACAGACTCATGTTATAAAACCAACATGATTTTGCTTTAGATCTGCACTTTTTTTCTGTCCTACTTTTACTCTTCATCAATTCTCCTCAAATAAAGATATTTATAGAGATGGAAAGTAAGTGCAGAACATAAAAACCTCTGTTTCTAATGTTCAGTTTTACACTTTAAGTATTTGGCTGTGTCTGAAACGTCAAACTCTTGTACTTTTCATACTAAATAAGACGTCATATTGAGTCTGTAGTGTGTTACGCCGTTATTGTGCACAATTTTAATTTGAGAAATACCTGGACATAAACATGATTGGCTGATCATACTAAACTGACCCCAAAATGCATTGTGGCTCTCAGACTATCCAATGGCGGAGCTCACCTGCCAGGAGCCTTAGACTGTATAACGATGTATATTTTTTAAGAATATAAACCTACCTTACCCACTGGACCTTCTGTGGGAAACTTACAGACTAATAGTACATTGTGGGAACAAGATGACCTTCGAGCCTTCGGCTGTAACACTGTGAAGAGGACAAGGTTATCTTTTTATTCTTCTTTCAAAAAAGACTCCCTCCTTCCCCTTGAGGTCTTCAGATATGTCTGTATTATCAAAAAAACCCTCACAGTTCTTAGGTGGTTGTTTTTTTCATCATCTTTATCTAAGGTATCCTCTCTTCCTCTACTTTAATGATCTCTTGTTCCTCTTGATCTTCATCATACAATGTGGGGTCAGCACCTTTTGCTTTTGAGTCATACTGTCATGGGATTGGATAATACGGAAGGTGGACGCTGGCATTTTGTAAACCTAGCAAAGTTATATCTGTTTTTTATATTAAGAAAAGTTCATGGTGGTCATTATGAGTGAAACGTCTGTTGACTTTAAGAGTAGAATAAAATGTAATTTCTTCCCTTTTTCACAAACATGGATGGATGGATGAATGGAGACATGGAGAGATGGATGATGGATAGATAGATAGATGGATGATAGATTGATGGATGGATGATAGATGGATGGATGGATAGATGGATGGTTTGCTAGATGGATGGATAAATGGATAGATGGATAGATTTATGGATAATGGATAGGTGGAGAGATGGATGATGGATGGATAGATATATGGATGGATGGATGGATGGATGGATGGATAGATGATGGATGATGGATGGATAGATGATGGATGATAGATGGATGGATGGATAGATGGATAGATGGATGGTTTGCTAGATAGAGAGATGGATGGATAGATGGATAGATTTATGGATAATGGATAGATGGAGAGATGGATGATGGATGGATAGATATATGGATGATGGATAGATGGATGGATGATTGATGGATAGATGGATGGATAGATGGATGGATGATGGATGGATAGATATATGGATGATGGATAGATGGATGGATGATTGATGGATGGATGATGGATGGATGTATAGATGAATGGATGGATGGATGGATGGATAGATGATGGATGGATAGATGGATAGATGGATGATGGATAGATAGATAGATGGATGATAGATTGATGGATGGATGATAGATGGATGAATGGATGGATGGATGGATGGATGGATGGATAGATGATGGATGGATAGATGGATAGATGGATAGATGGATAGATGGATGGTTTGCTAGATGGAGAGATAGATGGATAAATGGATAGATGGATAGATTTATGGATAATGGATAGATGGAGAGATGGATGATGATGGATAGATGGAGAGATGAATGATGGATAGATGGATGGATGATGATGGATAGGTGGATAGATGGATAGATTTATGGATGATGGATGGATGGATTTATGGATGATGGATGGAGAGATGGATGGATGAATGGATGGATGGATTGATGGATGGATGGATGGAGAGATGGATGGATGGAGAGATGGATAGATTTATGGATGATGGATGGATGGATGGATGGAGAGATGGATGGATGGAGAGATGGATGGATAGATGGATGGATGGATGGATGGCTTGAAAAGCCTCCCAGAGTGCAGCAGCTGAAACCCAGAGGTCAGCAGTTCAATAACTGCTTGACCATTCAACGCTCCAAACACAATCAAGTCTTGTACCTGAAAAGGCAAAGATGAGGATATGTAATGAATGATCTTAACTTTACAATGCCTATTCTTTTTCCTCTGTTAGCTGCTATTGTGAACCAGTACGTCCCTTAAAAGTGTTTGTGTTTTGTAACAAAAGTGCAATTTCCTTTTTTTATGCATTTTTTTTTGTTTTTCCTCTCAGGATTTTGTAAAACAACATGCATTTACAAAAAAGAAATTTAAAAAAAGGTTGCCAATTGCATCTTTCACTTTCTCATGATCCTGAAATAGATTCTGAGTTATAGAGTCAAGCATACGTACGTTTTAAATGATGTCTAACAATGATTGGTGTTGATTTTGAGACACTTTTAAAATTTGATCATAAAATACTGTGTAAAATTCAATGAATAGTCATTTACATGCCTCCAGATTAGATCATTTTAAAGGCCTGAGCCCAGAGGTGCTACGAGGCGCTCCATTTGTTTGGAATTTTATTTGATGTCTCGTAAAACCAAACAGCTTCCAACAGTCAGTCGTGTTTCCAGGATGTGACGCCCATATCGCTCAGACCTCCATCAAGGACAAATGGCTTGAATGGTGAATGTCGGATTGTGTTTTCATGGACGTGCGTCTTTATATTCAGCATTTCCTGTTTCCCTCCATACATCCCGGCCTGTCTCCAACTCATCATCTTCTTCTGTCTCTTTCTCTTATTTTTATTTCTCTCTTTCTCACAAACACACACACACACACACATTTTCTATTTCACGCTCTCTCTCTCTCTCTTGGTCTCTCCTTCCTTCACTCCCTCCTCTCCTTCACATATCAGTCATACTTCAGCTCGGCTGGGCAGGGCCATGACTGGGTAGAGAGGGGAGGTAATTGAATTTCTCTCCTAGAGTGACTCACATCAACACAGACAATTCAGACATAGCCAGGCGCAACGTAATAGACAGGCAGGGCATCCCGTCGGCTTAGAACCGCAATTAACTACAGGGGGACACGGACGCTTGAAGCCTGAAGAAGAAACTGGGAGAAAATAAATGTGAAGGCACTCTCTTCGATTTTACAGTCCATGTATTTATGCCTCTAAGACTGATGTGTCATTAGAGCGGCTGCTCTACAAGTGACGGCAAATCCAAGGAGACTATTCGTCTTTCTATTTAGGTCAAGAACTGTGAGAAAAAAAAAGGTTGCCCTGTTGGCCCGAGGTTTGCCTTCATGCACACTACTGTTGAAGTCCTTTAATCTCCATCCCTGTAAATGTTATTTTTCCATGTTGAATCTTAAAACGATGGCACTTTGTTAAATCTCAGGAGGATGTTTCAGTGGAAGGTTTGCCGTTGCAAAAAACCACACTTTCAGCTGCCTCCCACTCAACCTGGGCTAAAAAACAGCGTGCATATTTATACAGCACAAATGTTCCAACTTTGTGCAAAGAAAACCAAAGCAGTGCAGTCTATAGAAAGTCAAACACATGCCCTAACAAAACGCCAAACTTTGTCTGCTCTCTCAGAAAGTCAACAGAGGGGAAGAAGTGCCAAGCTTTTCTTAAATGACCTTACTTAGTCAAACTTTATGAGCAGCAAACAGCCCAGTTTTTGGTATGTCATTTTTGGTAAAAGTTCTGCAACTGCAGATGTAGCAACAAATCGAACCCAAAGTAACACAATTAGAATTTCTACTTGTTTTTAGAGGTTTCATCATCAACGTCTCTTCCTTGTCCATGAACATTTATCATCATATTTTGCATTAACCAAATTAACAATGAAGCTTTGTTCTATTGCAGATGATATGGTACACACATTTAAGAAAAGTAAATCCTGTATTGCCAATTTTTATTCAAAACAAAGCCAATAAACATGGTCATAACTTTTAGCACCATTAGTGGTACTTTGTTAAAGTTTTAATGAAGGTAAAGAGGATTTAGTAGGAGGCAGGTATTTTACAAGTGACATGAAAGGCTAAACAGTTATACACCTTGTCCCCAATAATTTTTTTTGTGGGGTGGAGGAGGTGGAGAAAGTAATTGTGCACATTTTTGAACACTGTATATACAATGTCTTGTTTTTTTCATTCCCTCAATGTTTTTTTTTAATGGCTTTCTTCCTTTATTTTCATGCATTTATTGGAGCCATACTGTTTCATTTTCTGCTGAGATAGAAACATAACTAACCATGATAGATGCTGCCGAGAAAAAACATTAAGACAAAACAATTACACTGAACTCTAATCTCAACAACAATGAATCCAAAAAAATCTCTCCAGCTCATGTTCATCCTGTAAGTGCCTGTGCTGTGCTGTAACTTCTCCGAGCGTCACTCCTGTATCGATCAAGGCATCTGAAGGTGTACTTGACATACATTAATCTTCTTGTTGGATACTAACACAGGGGCGGAGTGTTATTGCGTTTGAATAAATGAATGATGAACTCAAGCAGGAACGCCTGTTTTCTATTGATTTTGAGCAAGCGAATGCAAAAGAAGAAGAGTTTTCAACATTTATTTGTACCGTCATTGATCACTCCGTGTGGGACGAGTATCCAGGAGGAAGACTGTTTAACCTCTATTTAAAACTGACTGGCAGACGGATCGTTTGTGGTATAATGTATGCGTATGAGGCACCTTCATCGTCAAGTGTTTGAAGATAACATTTATTATCAACTGGAGCTATACAAATAATAATGAATTGATTGATTTCATTTGTACAATAAGTTGATTACAATTGTATTTAAATAATCCAAAGACTTGTTAATGTTAATTGTTGTTGGTTTAGTGGTGCTAAATGAGACACATGACTAACTGGCAACCTCTGGGGTTAAAAAATGAAGCCAATTTGGAAGTGCAAAAATACAGTTCTGGCAGTTCCTCAAGTGTCTACTTGGGGCTGGCTCCAAAAACCAAAGGTTCCCCATTAGCTCCAATATTAGAATGCCCATTTTTACATAAGATTTTTCTCCAGATTTTTTGCAACATGAGGGCGTTGACCCTGATAGAGCCCTGACAAAAAAAAAAACAGGACTAGACGGCCTAATTCACCTGGAGCTCGAAACACAAGTTCTGATCAGTGATAACACCAAGATTTTTGGTTGAGGGCCTAGCATAGTTAGCTAGTTCTCTTAGGTGTGCAACTATTTCAGTTCTTTTTGATGGGGGGGGGGGTCGATTACAATAACTTCCGGTTTTGCGTCATTAAGTTGAAGAATGTTGTCCGACATTCATGATTTTATCTCTGCAAAGCACTTGAGGAGAGTAGCCGAATCTCACAGGTCACCAGGTGAAATCAGGGGGTAAAGTTTGGTGTCATCGGCATAACGACGATGCTACCAAGAGGAAATCTCACAAACCAAATTAATAGGGCATATTTGAGAACAGCTAATTTTTTAAATAATATATACAGAAGAAGAAAATGAAGACGTCAGTTAAGACATCCTTTGCTGGATAAAGATTTTGAAGAAGAAAAAAAGTAAAACTTGGCAGATCAACTTGAAGCGATGTAATGAGGTCCCTCTGATCGTCTGTTTAATACATTTCCGTCAACCTGGCAAATAATTAAAGCTGCTGCTGCTTTGCTAACAGCCTCGAGAAGGAAATATGAAACAATCAATGCATGCAAGAACTCACTTTTTTATTCAAAGTATTTGTTATTTCCAGCAGAGATGGACTTAACCTGTTGAACCAACATGATTTATTATTTTATAATGAGAGCAGCCGAATGAACTTACTGTGAGTGCAGATGTTTGGCCTTGAAAGTGACCTTATTGGCTTTATTGGATTGGACAGCTGAAGAGAGACAGGAAACATTGAAGGAGAGGGTGGGAGATGACATGCAGCAAAGGGCCGAGGTCACAGCCATTTTGAAGAGAGTTATAACCTTTGTACACGGGGCGCACAACATAACCGCTAGGCTATACAGCGCCCCCAACACTGTACTTAAGATATACAGAGACAAAAAGAGAGACGGAGATAACATTTTCAACATAAATCAGATGCAAATGACATTCAAGGAGTGTGTCTACACGTTGCAGAGATGCTGATCAAACAAAAACATGATCTGACAGAAACCTTATATTTGGTTTTGAAGGTCTAAATAACTCAGGGTGTACTTTAAAGTAGGAGCATTGGTGGCGCAGTGATTAGTGGGTGGGTTAGCCCTAACTCTATCCACTGTCCTATCTCTACAATAAGACAGTCTCAAAAAGAAAAAATAGAAATTGTAAAAAATAAATAAAAAGAGTAAGTACACAAGTCGGTTATGTCGCAATCCCAATGTACAGAGACTTTGGTAACTCTACCCTTTGCTGCATGTCATCCCCCACTCTCTTCTCCAGACTTTTCCTGTCTCTCTTCAGCTGCAAAAAGCACCCCCCCCCCCAAAAAAAAAGTAACTATGCAGTGGAAAAATAAACAAACAGATGCTTTTCCAGTGATTTCTGTATGACATAAAATACAAACAAAGACAAAAACACCGAACTGCAGTCTAGTCATATTTAGTAATCCATCACAGTGAACACTAAGGTTTTCTTAAGAGTCAGCTACTGACAATGAAGATCCAAGTGACTGCAGTCGACATTTAAAGACAAAAAAACATCAGGTTTCCTGTAAATTATATAAATAATAGCTTAAGGCAACACGGTTTTCTAAAGGTTCCCATGAGGTTTGCTACAGCGACTGTCCTTGAAGTGTAAGAAAGACCTCTGCAATTTTGTTGTTGCATAACGTCTTCTAATGTTTCTTTCTTTTGGCTTTGAGCAGAAATCTGACAATCAGCGACATTTTGCATTTTGTACAGATGCAGTTATGCTATAAGTGCCTCATTATCCTTACTGCTCAAAGCATTCAAGGTGAGAAGAGGTTTTTTTTTTTTTACTTAGGCCTTATTTAGTCTTTTCCAGATTGAAGAAGAGATACAAGTGATATAGACATGATAAAGGATTCGTCATTGTTAAATGAAACAACTCTCTCCTAATAAAAAAGAGCATCAAAAACACACATGCACACATGCCCGACGCAGGCACACACATACACACAAGGCAGCTACATAAAAATATATACGTGTGCATCATAGTCCTAATAATTAATACAAATGTCTGTTATCTGCACACATATTCACTTACAGCAGCGGTTCTCATTCAAAGTGCGTTGTATACAGCAGATTTTACGGTACATTTTATTATATGAAGTGTACTTCATGCATCTCTTTTGAACCAGCTTTCACTTTAAATTATTCCCAGCGATGAATCTTCCCTCATCTCACTTTAAACTCTCCATCGGGCTCCCTTTGTTTTATTAATTTGCAGCTTTTAAAAGAGTGAACACAGTATTAATAAAATATGATAAATATTGCAAATGGCTGGTATAAGTGTATAATATCGTGCAACAAATGTGTAGCTTGTTACTCTGCAGGTATTATACAACGTGAGAAGTGATGTACAGAAAGCATCTGATTACACTGATGACAAATGAATAATCCACTGAACGCAGGTCTGATTTGCATATGAAATCTAAATATATGTCAAAAGTATTCAAAGCGGTGTCCTAAATGTGTTGTGTTGTGATGAAATATTCTCTGATACCTGCTCCTATTGCTGCTGCTTTTTTAATATGTACCCAAAGCCAGTCCCAAACTTAGTGAAGCATCTTTATAAACCTTTCGGAGCCAAAGGTCTATCCCATAATGTGTTCTAATGGTGCCCCAGTGTTATCAAGAAATGGCATATATTTCTCCAAAGCAGCGAGGAGTTATGGAAATATATTGCCGTGGGGTATTGTGGTTGTCTCAGCGGTGCCGAGCCCATTTATCATGATACTGTGACACCTTGAGGGAAGATACTCTCTGGGAGAGTCCAACACAAAGGCTGATGCCAGATACACACACGTACCTGCTGATGCACACCTACACACATGTATGCATGCTTTACATACAGTAAGGTCACACACAGCTGGTGTGTATGCAGACACACACACACGATACTGAATGCTGGCCCAGATGTCCTTAGCATTAGTATGCATTCATAAAGAATTACACCGAAGCACGGGTACAGCATCCTCTTCATCATCCACCCACACTCACAGCGTACCATACTTCAGGTATAGAAACCTGCTGTGTGACACAAACAAGCTCCAGCTACATACACACACATACACACACACACACGGCACATATAGAGCAGAAGTAAGCAGAGCAGCACAATAAGACAGGCGAGGCTGAGGGAAACCCAGAGGCTAGGAGAGATACTTACCGAGATATGAGCTTGTTCAGGCCCCAGTCCGAAGGCTCGATGACGGATGAGACTTTCAGAGGGACACAATGGGGGAAAGGCAGAGGAAAAGGGAGTAAGCAAAGAATGGAAGGAATGAATGAGAAAGCGGAAAAATAGGAAATGGCAGAAATGGATAGTCTCAGATGTTCATGTTGAAAAAAAGAATAACAATGTTGGCTCTTAGCATCATTGGATTACAAAATCAATACACCATCTCTCGTTTGGGTCTAATCAAAAACATTCTGAGTACCCATTATTAGAGGAAATGACTCCCAATTAGTTTCCCAGGATTATTGAAATGTCAGCACAAACTTGACTGTGGCCATAAAACACTTGAAATATCATTACAGTGAAGTGAATGTTCATTGCTGTTTGAAAACTTCGACTGACCAACTTTTGATAAGAAAACCAATACAATGGTGACTGTCAGTGCAAACTGTTGTCATGACCACACATGATGGCACACCAAAGGAAGATGTAAATGTGTCACCTATGCTCATGAAAAGCTGCCTTTCAATGCTGCACATCAAGCAGTTGAAAGGTACACAGGAACATTCAATGAGAGCAACAGATCCAAGGCTTTCAACCTGTCTGAAGCCTTTTTGAGCCAGAGCACTCCTTCTTTGACAGGTGGTAAACTTAAAGGAAGAATGTGCGACATGTTACACATAAATACAGCAGAAATCAAGTTTATCCTGTGTAAATGTACCTCTGAGTCATGACTGCCTACAATGAGTGAGAAGCTCAAGTCCTGCTGGCTGTACTGTTGTCAGCACCGTGTTTACATCATGTTTACATCATGTTTACATGGACGAGACGACCTTGAGTATAAAAGCTGTTTAAGTCAAGGACTAGAGAAAAGAAGAATAACATACTCACTGATTATTTGGATGTCATTTAAGTGTTTTAAGATCACGGTCATTCTGTGTCAATTCATTTGCAACATGAAGCTACGAGCTAACTAAAGAGCGCTAACATTAGCATGCTATTACAACAATGCAGCACACAGGTGATTGCGGCTCTAGCAAAGGACAATTTTGTCCGCCCCTCGCAGTTAATGGTGCTTAAATATGGTGTGTTCCTGTTTATAACTCCTTCATGTGAATGTGAGTGGAGAGGGGTTGGAGGTGTGTCTCTGGAGGAGAGCGGGGGTGTGCTAACAGAAGTTTGTTTTGGTTTAATGCTGGTGCTCAAGGGCGACATCTACTGGATCAAAAAAGTCTCACATTCTTTCTATAAACAACAAGTTCTTTATTGATGAGCTTGAGGGATAAAATTCAGATCAAACTCGGCTAAATATAAACTTTCAGAGAATTTAATTTCCTACATTCATTTACAGATTGTAATGCTAAGTCATACTATAATTTTTGCTGCAAAATATATGTGATAGGTCTTGGAAATGGTCTCAAATATATTTGGGGATGTGTGTAAAATCTGGCAACAGAGGCACATACATCAGCAGCTGCTTTAATATAGACACAGAAATCGCTATCCTACCGAAACCAGACCAGTTGGAACCCAACACCGGGGCCCATAGTTTGTCACCTTCATCCTCTGTGTAGGTGGCTCGGAGCCACAGAGCTCCTCTTTGAGGGATGAACTGTGAAGCAGCATCTTTAAAGTGCTACCAGTGTTTCCTAAACTACAGCTTTGACTTTCACTGTGCTTGTTGTGTTCGTCCATTCTATATAAAAAAGTATAAGCCGTTCTTTAGAGTCTGGATTTTACTTTAGGAAATGATCTTATTCTCTTCGTAGTACATTTGTAGCCCAAGTAGTATTGACCAAAAAGTAATCAGAAGACTTAATCAGTCCATATAGGGAGTAAAAGTAGGAGGAATGCAATCCATGTAAACGTTATCCCGGCTTCCGTTGGCTGTAACATGAAGACTTAGAATCTCTATTAACAGATATCTGCATGCAAGAGCAGCTAAGGATCTGTTTTAGATTTTAAAACATCCAACTCGAGCAAACAATCTGTCGTGAAAGCCAATCAGCATTTAGATTTACAGACATCCTGGATTGCATCAGAAAAGATCCATCCATCCTCCATTCAACAAACAGACGTTTAAAAGATGCTTTCTCTTCTCCTTCTCTTGAGGACCTTATTTTTTTACTTTTTATATAGCTACATCATGATGTTATTTTGGCTATCTTAAGACCTGCCAACTGCAAAAAAACACAAGAAAACTGGTAAAATGACTCAGGCTCATACCACTGAAGTTCATGCCACTCCAGAGTAAAGCCTCTGTGTAATTTACTATTTACAGTTAAACTGAGACTCACCAGAAACAGATGAACAGGCAGTCCTTTGGAGGATGTCATGAACCAAGAAATTAAAGCATTTATTCTGCGGACATCTCTAGAGGGGATCATTTATTCTCCAGTGCTGGAAGAAGAGAGCCAATGTACCAGGTTACAGCAGTTTACCGATTATTATTATCATGCAGATTGCAGAACAAGCGGTTTAGCGCCCTCTGCAGACTCATCTTGGGATTCCTCCAACATTTATCTCATGAGCTGAAACTTTCCCACGTTTCATATGGGCATCCAGCATTGTAACACTATGTGGGTTTTAAAATGGAAAGCAGCATTATTGCCCATCTTTTATGTTTATCATTCATTGGTAATGTGTGGGAATATAAATCACAAATACACATACCTCCATTCTTTTAGGACGGAGGCCTCAAGTTCTTCACAAAGAAGGAAAAAGTTTCTCAAATGATGAATAATTCCCAAACACAAGCATATAAATGTGTAAAAGTTGAACAATAATTACTATCAGCACTTTGAAATAGCTGTTTTTCAATAAATAAATAAATAAACCAGAACCTTACTAAAAGCTTTTTTGGATATTTTTTTTTTATCACCGATATAAATTCGATCTCAGGGGACGATGGCGTCTGACTGTTCTAAAGTTTTTTTATCAGCTGGAGTGGCTTCAGCAGCATACCGAGGCATCATTCCCATCAAAATGATAATTTTTTTCCCTTCAAATTGTTGCCTCTGAGGAAGGCAAGGTTGAGTCAACAAGCAGCTTGTCTGGTTCTACATGATAAGACAGGCCTGTGAATGTGAATGGGTAATGAGAGAAGTTTGTACAGCCCAGCACTTTGCTCAGGTTCATATTGGGGTTGCTGCGAGGTTGGGGATAAAATCCTCGTTTGACTTTGCTTATCCTGACATGTGCTCGGGGTTAAAAGTGGAAGGCAGTGAACAATAAATGGATTACTATAACCAGGAGCAAATCAATGCCATATTCACAACATCCAGTTTTTGTCATTTATTTGGTGGAATATCTGTTCAATATTGACTAACTTTTTTTTTGTGTGTGTGTGGGGGGCGGCTGTGGCTCAGTTGGTAGTGTCAGTCGTCTCTCTACCTGGTGGTCAGGGGTTCGATCCCCAGCTCCTGCAGCCACATGTCCGATGTGTCCTTGGGCAAGACACCTAAGCCCAATTGCTCCCACTGCTTTGTCAGCGTATGAATGAGATTAGTTACTTCTGATGGTCACTTTACTTAGCAGCCTCTGCCATCTGTGTGTGAATGTAGGTCTGACATGCGGTATAAAAGCACTTTGAGTAGTCAGAAGACTAGAAAAGAGCGATGCAAGCTCAACTCCATTTAGCATTAAATCACAGCGTAACAGCTTTTGAGGACACATCATGCCTAATTGGATTCCTTGGATAAGATTTGGGGTTGTGTTTTCAGAGACACAAGAGATTGAAAAATCAGATAATATTCTTGTTACACCACAAAATTGACAATTAAAAAATCCTGGCTTAACGGATGAAACACAAACACATCAGGTCAGGGTCTGTAATTACTAAATTATGATCCAATTATCAATTTTCTTCACAGGAATAAACCAGCCGATTGAAAAACAAATTTATGAGATTTTCACACCTGAGCTCCCACACCGCCGATATTGACTGTGAAACCAAATGTTGACACATTCGCTCGAGTGGTTATCAATAACAATTTATCACGTCAGAGGCACCGAGGCACACTTCACAGGTGGCAAAAGAAACGTGCAGGAGATAAAGATAAAATCATGAACAAAAATTGTGAGTGGAGAAGAGAAAAAAGAAAGTGTATGAAACAAGATTGTACTGAAGCACCGTGTGACCACAATCATCAGTCCCCTTGATCTATTGTTGGCTGACATGCTGCGCTGACCTTTACTTACATTATCTGCCATCATTTCACTATAAACCACAGATTTACAGCTTCGGAGAATGCCAGGGCCCTAAAAATCTTGTCTCCTTCTTTTCCTTGTCATCCCGTCCTTCTCTCTCTCTCCAAGATGTCTCACCCCCCCCCCCCACACCAGCTCTTCATCTCTCCCTCCCTTCCTTTTCTGCTGGCTGGTGTTTAACAGTGGAGAAGGTCAGAGTCGTTAGCAGCATGGTAATGGACAATGTAAATTAGAAGGCCAGACTTAGAGGAGATTAAAATGTGACTCTGTGTCAGGGTAAAATGTGTTCTGTCCAGTTAAAACATACAGCTGCACATTAAGTCTGTGCATCAGTCATTTCAGAGTGTACATAGTATATATCAAGAAAAAAAAAAGTTGTAATCATGTCTTAGTATGGATGGTATTCAGAGTTTGACATCAGTGTATTAATAGTGATGATGCTGTAAGGATTCATTGACTCAGCCCAAAAAGTTACTTTTGGCTTTTCAGGTGCATGATAACTTTTTCTGTTTTGACAAAGTGACAAACTATTTCCTGAGGATTTAATGATTTTGATTCCCTTACATGTTGACAGTTCAGAAACCAACAAGGGAAATATTTGAAGAAGTCACCCTAGTGTTATGATAATGCATTTCACTTCAGTGTCTTTAGCGGTAGGTGTGGTTGGTAGGAGGAGAAGCAGGGTCAGTACTGATGACACACCTGAGGGGGGTGTGGTGGCTCTGTCCCTGTAACCTTCATTAGCAGCACCTGCGGAGGAGTTACGGGCTCAATGGCCTTCACGTTAGGCTCAAGGATAGCTTTTAGCTGTGGGTTTGTGTAGCGGCGTAACACTAGCCTGTAAAAAATTATAACTGCCATCCTTACTGTTCTCATTAGTTAGATTTTGCATAGTTTGTATAACTGTGTAATCGTTATTTATTTGACTGACAGACAGGTGCATTTCAGTGATTTACCAGGAGGCCAAAAGCCCGCCTTAACTCCACCTCTTCACCTGTGTTTTTGATTGATTTAACATTGAGGTAACATTTCCAATATGGCGACCGCCACATTGGCTTCAAATCTTTCCTTCAGAGCGTACTCCTCCACTCGCTGCAGAGTAGAGTGCAGAGCAGAAGGGAGCCACACGACCAAAAGGAAACTGCGTCCGTTGCTAGGTGACCAAGACAATAGTCAAAATAATAGCAACTTTTTGGACCGTATATTTCTCTCCAAAGTCCCGGTAACTAGAGCTCAGTAATGTAGGACACCGTTTGTTGTGATCTGACATCACAGAGACTATGTCCATGTTATATAAGCCATCTACTTCTTATATGCTGTCTGGATTTCACACCCCAGATTCTTCAGTGCGGCATGCATCTCTGTCATGGTCGCCTTAGCAACAAAGAGGCAGTCAGAGGTGGATGAGCTGTGACACATGGCTTTTGACACACTTGGACAAAAGGTTTCAGGAGACCCTGAACAGATGATGGTGCAGCTGGAAAACTGGAGCTGAGTTTCCAGGAAAATGTTGGATTACAGGATACTGTTAATTTGTGTTGTAGAGTGGGGAGAGCACCTTTAGCCAGTCTTTGGCTACAAAAGAAGTGGAGGGTGGCTTCAATAAAGTTTGAGAATTCAATTTAACTGGCACAAGCAGCAGCCTCTGTTGAGGCATAAGTGCATGTTCCTCGAGTGTCTACTTGAGGCTGGCCTCCAAAACACCTGGAAGTCCCATTTCATTTCATTTTTCATTTATTTATTTAAAGGACAGTGCACATTAATCAACGGTTCTGTAAATGTTCCAGTGTTAGCCAGCAGGCTCATTTTCAACTGTAGTCCTTTGGCAAGATGTTAAGCTAGGCACAGGGTGGCTAAAACATAAAAACATGTTAAAGAATACACACAGCAACAGATAACAACAGTATAACATGATGCCAATATACTGGCTCCAGTAAAACATATAACCATACAACCATTCATACAAACCACCATGGGTTAGACAGCACAGCTACAACAATACATACCCCATATAAAATGAGCATTTTTGGGGCACCGGTAGCATAGTGGTTAGTGTGCATGACCCATGTACACAGGCTATAGTCCTTCAAGCAGGCAGCTGGGGTTCGAATCTGACCTGTGGTGTCTTTCCTGCATTGTTCCCCACTCGCTTTCTCTCCCTGATTTCCAAATGTATCCACTATCCTTTCCTCAACCATAAAGGCACAAAAAGCCCCCACCCAAAAAAAAAAATTCCATTTTGAATTTTTGAAGTATCTAAACATAAAGATGGATTTTGCTGAGTAACACTTTGTCAGACTTTCTAAATAAACATTTACATCAAAATATTCTTAATGCATTGTTTTCAGTAATTCTCACAGGGCACAGATGCTGTGTAAAGACCAACCTTCAGCTAATGAGTTAGACTCTTCAGGACGAGTTTCCCACTCCATCATCCATGAAAAAAAAAAGCTTTTGCATTCGCCCTGCAGATCAAATCGACCTTCAATAAAACGTCCATGTTTAGGAGAAGGATTTCTATAAAACTTTAAAGGAGATGGACCTAAATGAAATGGGTAATGCTTTTTTCTGTGTTCATTTCTGTGAGTGGTTCTAATCTTAAGAAGTATGTAGGTGCCAGAGCCTGAAGTGCTAAAACAACAGAGAGTAATTACATAATTGTAATCAAAAATGCCATGATGACTGTATTGTTTTCTTTTTACAGCACAGATTAGCATTGTTTCTAAATCTCATCCACACCCCATCCATTGTCTGAACGGTAATTGACACATGTTCTTCCGGTCCTCCGTTCTGCGGCTCGGTACATAACCTTGATTAATGACGGACAAAGACAGAGAGCCATTACATGCCTATTGACTCTAAATCTGCAACATCAGGCAGGCTTCAGTTTCCCCAGTTATAAGTAATTTTCAGTAATTAGCACTGATGGAGGGGCAGACAGCTGAAGAGAGCAAAACAGAGAGTGCTTTCAAGGACATGCAGTGACATTTAGATTTTCTGTTATTTGTATTTTTTTTTATCTTGAAAAATAGTAATGGGTTTCAGGAAATGTTTGGAGTGCTGGGAATTTTAAATGTTTGTCCTAATGGATTTTGTGGTTAGACAGCGGAAAGAGGAGGAGAACTGTTGTTTGTGTGTGTGTGTGTGTGTGTGTGTGTGTGTGTGTGTGTGTGTGTGTGTGTGTGTGTGTGTGTGTGTGTGTGTGTGTGTGTGTGTGTGTGTGTGTGTGTGTGTGTGTGTGTGTGTCCAGGCACATATCACCATCTCAACAAGTATACCCTGCAGACACAGGTCAACCGTTGAGATTTTAAGGTCTTGGGCACCATGGGAAATGTAGTAAACCCTGAGGAATTACAACCATAATAACCTCCATCAATCATTGGGTGAAAGTCATTGCTGTGCAGCTTGTGTGTTCAACACATGTTGGAAAAATAACTTTTTTACTAAACTACCATAGTGTTTAAGTAGAAATGGAGCAAAGTAGGGTTGTCACAATAAATTAAATTATATCAATACCTGTTTTGATTCCACGGCAACAATAGCACAAGTCACACCCAATGTTGGCTAATTTCTTGTCTTTAATTTTAAAAAATGAATGCAAAATCCTGCACTCTGTCTAAATTGCATAAATACTTTAGTTTGCATATCTGTCAAAAAGAAGAAAGATGGTTTCCTTATTTTTGAGAAGGCAAAAACAACAACCCTCTTCCTACTTACAAATCTATTGCGCACTAGTTGTTTTTTATGCCTTTTTCCAGTGAGAGGAAAGTGGACAGAGTCAGAAATCAGGGAGAGAGAGAGTGGGGAAATGATAAACTGGAAAGGAGACAAAGGTCGGATTCAAACCTGGGAAGCCCCATCCTCCGAACTATGGGGTGTGCGCACCAACCACTGGGCCATCGGCATCCCCCAGTGGCAAACCTTCTGAAGGAATGCCACTACATGTATGAGGGTGACAACTAAAAAGACACATACTTAGTTTTCATTGATAAAATGGTCAAATGTTCTGCTAAAGCTCAGTCAGGCAGGTAAGAAGAAAATCTTTAAAGAACCTCCCCAACTCCAAATCTGGTTGCATTAAGACAGCATTTACTTAAAATGCTTAATACTGAGTAGTTCAGTCATTGTAGTCATCTCTTGTATGGAGTAGCTATGTGCCCCAAGTTAAATCTGTCCATGGCTGTAAGCTAGCTCTACCTTCTTCATATAACAGTTGGAAAGAGCCGGTTAACACATAACCAACACTGACTGAATATATGTTTGTCTCTGTGAATATTTTTTTGCCTCTCAGAGCTGAGAATCATGAAAGCTGCTTTGGCCGTGAAGTGAAAGTTTTGACAGTAGTTTTGGGTGCAAATTTAGGATGCTCAGCTCATGACACAGCAAGCAGGCAGATTTGCAGAGAGAACAACTTAAAAAAAAATTAGAGAACCAAATGTTGAAGGATGATAAGAGTGATGAAATGTGGTAGCCTATTAAAAAATAGCATCAATAAAATCATTAAAGTAACTCTAGGCAGAGCTTTGACAACTTGTGAGTGGATAATTTCTTAAAAGTTGAGTGAAATTCAGACTGCAAATGTTCCAGCATTAAAATGAGAAGTCTTGGGCCGTGTCCAAAACTAATTATACTCAATGTATGATCTGAAATAAAATGTTGTGTTTGCATAATTTTGTGTATGTGAGAAATACCAGGATGTATACTAGATCAGCCAGACTTTTTCAGTATTATGAGAGCATACAGGTCATACTGAACCGCCCCACAATGCACTGCAGCTCTCAGACTGTCCAATTGTAGAGCTCGCCAGCCAATCAACTATCGCCTTAAAATTAAAAGTTCTGTGTTGAAATACTTTGTACATATTGGCAAATAATATTAAAATGACTACATAGTTGTATTAGTAATGAACATTTGCATATTGTTGTTTAAACTCTATTTACAGACTGAAGGTAGCGTTAGTTTGATGCTAGCTCGTCTAACGGAGCTCGGACTGGAAGTACGTTGTTTATTTGAGTATGTTGCTAACGCCATGCTAGCGGTCAGGTTAGCATGCAGTATACATGTTTTGAGTTGTAGGCAGTATGTAGTATGTGGTTTCGGACACAGCCATGGTCTTTTCTGTATCACATAAAGTCACATGAAGTTTCAATAAAGCTTTTGTTTGATTTTTGTTTGAGCTCTGGCGAGAAGGGTATCAAGGGTTATAAAATACAGATCGCAACAGTCATTCCTAAGCAAAACCAGAAGCTCCCATTAGAAGTATTTCGTAAGAGCTCAGACTTGAAGGTAGGGCTGGTCAATTCATCGAAAATTATTCGAAAAACGACATTCAGAACCTCTAACAAACATAATCTTGCCTATGTCGATTATTTTCAGGGCAGAGTCAGCGATGCTTTCATTTCAGTTTGAAATATTCCATAAATAACCACAAAATATTTCATCAGATATGCACTCTTTCATTAGAACAAATATCCCAGCTCTAATAGTTGAGCATATTCACAGTAGAGACCATGTCAGTGAACTACAAGGGCGAAAAAAAAAAAAAAAAAATGAAATAATCGCTCATGAATTGTAATCGAGGTAAAATGTTCAATTAATCGTGATATTGATTTGAGGTCATATCGCCCAGCCCTACTTGAAGGTCCTCAGACGTTTCAGCTGTGTTGGGTCACATGTGTGTCTAAGTGTATTTAAGATGGCGACTCATAAATGACACCTTCAAGTCTGAGGAAGTTTGCTTGAAACTTCACTTAATAAATCCTTCTAACGGGAGCTTCATGGTGTGCAGATCTTGTTTTTGCTTTC
Organism: Labrus bergylta; assembly: GCF_963930695.1. Classification (NCBI taxonomy): domain Eukaryota; kingdom Metazoa; phylum Chordata; class Actinopteri; order Labriformes; family Labridae; genus Labrus; species Labrus bergylta. The sequence continues at coordinate 30,115,560 of NC_089196.1, read as the reverse complement.
CATATAAAATTCATCTACATTGATTTGGATCTGAGAAACATCCCATTGGGGTTCCATTGGATCTTGTAGTGTCAGTTCTTCTTTGATGAACCCAGTGAAAGTATCTCACAGTAATACTTGTTACTACGACACATACAACAGTAGCATTATCAATCGTATGTTAGGAGTGGTAATTTAATCAATTCTTCATCTTAACATGATTATAATTCAATCTTGTAAAAAAAACAACGACTTCTTTCTAACAGACTCTCTGCACACTTTTTCAGTTTCTCTGTTAAATCCCATCACCTCTTCTGCCAGATTATCTGCTACTCGGTGATTTAGACGCATTAGCCCTTTATTAGTTACAGGGAGAGGTCCAGATCTGCGGATTATTAATAAAATACTTGCTTGACATTGATAAATAGAGAACATGATGGCCACGTCATAGGAATTAATCTCCATTTCGGGGATTGTCTCTGATTCATTAATCCATCTAATTACCTCAGATTTCACTGAATATCTCCATCCAGATCTAACTCATTTAATTTCTCTCTCTCTCTCTCTCTCTTGCTCTCTCTCGCTCCTCAGACTTATGGATCTCTTCATAATAGATGAGTCTGTCTGTGGAGGCAGAAAAAAGGCTCGTGCGGTGTGATGAATTTTGTACATTATCAAATTAAATTCCTTATCAATTCAAATCCCTCCTTGTTGCCATTGCCTTCAGCCTCAAAGGCCGGAATCCTGAGTGTAAAATCCGACAAAGATCCCCCGTTGAAAAACAACCAACGCTTTGTATTGTTGTGCCTTTCTACATCGATTGACATACTTAGACTGATGCCTTCAAGGTCCAAGAAAATGTTTGTATTCCTTTATATGGTAGAGTCAGTGCTCATTCATCAACCTGACCAACAAAATGTGCCTTGATAGAAGAGTGGGTATTTAATTATACTGATCTGAAGATCTTTCCTGTCAGGTTAAAAGGGTCATATGTTTGCATAAATATATAAACATTTTGCACCATCATATCAGCTCTCACCTGTTTGTAAGAATGCTCCTGAATGATCTTAGATTTCCAATGAGCTAAGAACAAATCCTGGATAAGAAAACTTTGATGATGTCAGAACAAATCTTCTTCAGATCGGTTGGTAGATGAAGCTCAGAGTTGAGTTGATTTTTTTTTTGTGGTTCCCCCTGGTGACCCCACATGGGAATTAGGACCTCTTCTTTAAAACAACACTCCTAGAATGTATCACATTTAAATCCTACCATGAATATTTCTTGGGTGAATTTTTATTTAAAAAAGAGAAAATTCTGTTCAGAAAGTTTTCTCCACTTTCCGTGTTGACAAGCAGATCGTCTTTGACTTTGTGTCTTCTTCTCTTGATGTCTAACGATTGGTTCCAGCTTTGCATATCAGTCTACAAACATGATTTTTTCTTTGGCTTACATTTAATCGTTTTAATGAAGTCCATTTCAAAAATTAGCTTTACTCAAGTTCTGAGGCAGAATGAGATGATCCATTCCTTCTTAAGGTTTGTCAGCGCTTATAACAGGCGTAACATGGATTAAACTCCACTTCAATCCCAAATCAGACGCCTTTGACTAGTTTTAGAATAAAGGTTGAAGTTTCCACCAGACTGGCTGTCATTTCACAGTCGGCTGGAGGGCTATTGTTATTAATTGCCCGAACAATCTGGCTGTTGGACGATAAGATGGACTTTTGCCGTGTCAGAAATGACGGTCTGTTACTGCTATCTTTTTCTCAAAGTTTTAAAACAAGTGAGCTTCTCAGATAATTTTTGGGTCCTAATTTCCATGTAAGTTCTTACTGCAGTCTTTCCTGACTCTCAGCTGCAATATAAATAAACCCTTAAAAACCTATACAGAAGGGACTATATTCTACATTTTGTTTTCTAGCCATCTGTGCTCTAAACTTCTGCTTGTTTCTTGCTTTGTTTATTAGTTTTATTTTTTCATTAAGTTACATTCCTTTTTTTTTGTAAACACTTTTGATAACGTAGTTGAAATAAACTGTTCCAAACATTATCAATCGAAAACAGTTGGGATTTCAGTGTTTGGGGTTTTGTCGGGATATTTTCTGGTCTGCCCTTTCCTTAAAAATATGTTTATGCTGAATATGTTAAGTACCTATTGCTTTTCCTGAAAACCTAATAAACATAATCTTTAAGGAACACTTCTTGTGAACTTATCTGATGTTTGAAGATTTTTAAGAACAGAGAGAAACACAGCAGAGTTTTCCCTTTAAAACACAGATAAGCCATTCAATGACCAATCACGTGAAAATAAATCACAGCTGGCGTTTGATGTGTTTATTGTTCCAAACATACAGAAAAGGCTTTTGAAACAATAACAGTGCAGTAAAAGCATTACAATAATGGTGCTTTATAAAGCTGCAGACTTTTCCCATGAAAACAGTTTTGTTTTTTTAAATGAACCTTTTTTAACCCATTAAGATCAAGACTTTCACAATGCTGACCTGCCTAAGAGGGCACCAGCACATGTCAGAATAAACATGACATGATTAAGAATAGAATAGAATAGAATTTCTTTATTGATCCCAAACTGGGAAATTGTGTCGTTACAGCAGCAGGTTATCCAACACACAATATGAGTAAAAAACACAATGTTAGCAATCTAAACACAATATAATATTAACTACAAAGTAAATAAGTACTAAAAGATATCAAAATAAGAATGTAAATATATACAACCAGGATTTAACTAAGCATTACTAGTCTTAAATAGGAAGATTAAATATAGAAGATTGAATGTAAATGTGCAAAAACAGAGTTGTAAATGGTTATAAATTAAATATGAAAGATTAAATGTAAATGTGCAAAAACAGAGTTGTAAATGGACAGTATTGACATAAGTTAAAGTGCATGAGTGTAGACATATTATAAGCAGAAACTATACAATATAACGGCGAGTAGACAGCCAAATGAAGTGAACATGAGTGCAGGGATAATTTGTAAATTGAACACGTGCAGAACAGATTACAGTATGGAGAGACAGATATTATCATGATGACAGTTCTCTGCTCGCATGAGGTGAGCTGTTGTACAGAGTTATGGCCTTCGGTAAGAAAGATTTCTTGCATCTGTCCTTGTGACAGCGGAGTTGTATCAGTCTGCTGGAGAAGCTGCTCCGCTGTTTGTCCAGTAGGGTGAGCAGAGGGTGATCAGGATTATCCATAATGGATAACAGTTTGTTAAGAGTCCTCCTCTCTGTCACCACTACAAAAGAGTCCAGCTTGCAGCCTATCACAGAGCAGGCCTTCTTAATGAGTTTGTCCAGTCTCTTAGTGTCATCAGCTCCAATGCTGCTCCCCCAGCAGACCACAGCAGAGAACAGTGCACTGGCCACAACAGACTGATAGATCTCCAACATCTTGCTGCACACGTTGAAGGATCGCAGCTTCCTCAGAAAGTAGAGTCGGCTCATCCCCTTCTTGTACACAGCCTGAGTGTTGGCCTTCCAGTTCAGTTTGTTGTCTATGTTGACACCCAGTGACTTGTACTCCTCCACTATAGACACATCCTCTCCCAGGATGCTCAGCGGTGGTGGCTCTGTCCTCTTCCTTCTGAAGTCGATCACCATCTCCCTGGTCTTATCCAAGTTCAGAATCAAGTGATTTCTTCCTGTCCACTCCACAAAGTTAACCACCAGCTCTCTGTACTCCCCCTCTTGCCCATCATTTATACACCCCACCACCGCAGAGTCATCAGAAAACTTGTGCAAGTGACATGAACTGGAGTTGTACTGAAAGTCAGAGGTGTACAAGGTGACAAGGAAAGGAGACAGCACAGTCCCCTGTGGAGCTTGTGTACTACTCTCCACCATTCCAGACTGAACACTGCCAAGTCGGACAAACTGTGGTCTGTCTGTCAGGTAGTCAGTAATCCAGGGGATGATGGACGAGTCCACACCCATCAACTGCAGCTTCTCTTCAGCAGTTGTGGCTGGATGGTGTTGAATGCACTGGAGAAATCAAAAAAGGTGATTCTCACAGTGCAGCCGTTTCCCTCCAGATGTGAGTGAGCACGCTGCAGCAGGTAGATGATGGCATCCTCCACTCCCAGGTGTGGCTGGTAGGCAAATTTGTAGAGGGTCAAGGGATGGTTTCACCTGTGGCCTGAGGTGGGTCAAGACGAGCTTCTCCAACACTTTCATCACATGAGAAGTGAGAGCCACTGGTTGATAGCCCTTGAGATCAGATGGTGTCGTCTTCTTTGGGAACGGGACCAAGCAGGACGTTTTCCACAGCACTAGTATCCTCTCCTGGCTCAGACTCAGGTTGAAGAGGTGTTGCTCCAGTTTCTCCAGCTGTCTCTTCACCTGGCCAGTTGTTAGAGTCAGGGGGGGGGATGGAGCAGTTCACCTCAGAGGGGGAAGTGCATTCCTGTGGTGCGGGGCCAGAGTCCAAAGAGTTTGCCACGGGGGGTTAGGGGGAGGGAGAAAATACAAAGGGAGGCTGTAAGGTGTGAAGCACAGGGGTGTTGTTTGAGGTGGGAGAGGCAGATGAAGGCTGTGCACTAAACCTGTTGAAGAACAGGTTTAGCTCATTTGCCCTCTCCAGGCTGCCAGAATGTTGTCTTTCTCTCCCTTTGAAACCAGTGATTTCCCTCATTCTAGTCCACACATCCCTCATGTTGTTTTTTCTCACTTTCTCCTGCATGAGTCCTTGCACGCCCTCAGCTTTTCCCTCAGATCGTGCTGTATCCTTTTCAGCTCCTCCTTGTTTCCAGACATGAAGACTTGTTTCTTTTTGTTGAGAAGGGCTTTCAGGTCACTGGTGATCCAGGGTTTGTTGTTAGGAAAACAGCGTACAGTCCGGGCCGGTAAAGCAGTGTTTTCACAGAATGTATTCTGTGATGCAGTCAGTCATGCTGTTAATGTCCTCCCCATGTGGCTCGCAGAGTACATCCCAGTCTGTGGACTCAAAGCAGTCCTGCAGTGCCTCATTGCTCTCCTGTGTCCACCTCCTAACAGTCCTTGTGGTCACAGGCTGCCTTTGGACCAGGGGGATATACTCTGGTGTCAGTAGGACCAGGTTGTGGTCTGATCTGCCCAGGGGGGGAAGGGCAGTGGTACCGAATGCTTCCTTAATGTTAGCATACAGAAGGTCCAGTGTTTTATTTTCTCTAGTTCGACAGTTAACATATTGATGAAAAGTGGGTAGTGTTTTGTCCATTTTCACATGATTAAAGTCACTGGTAATGGCTACAAAAGCATTTGGATGCTTAGTTTGAAGCTGTGAAACAGTAGAGTGAATGGCATCACTCGCAGACTTGGTATCAGCTGACGGTGGGATGTAAACAGCTATAACAATGGTGTACGTGAATTCCCTGGGCAGGTAATATGGGCGCATTCCCACAGCTAACAGTTCAATGTCCAGGCTGCAGAGACGTTCCTTCACACTAACATGGCCAGGATTACACCATCTCTCACTCACATACAGTGCAATCTCTCCACCTTTCCTCTTACCGCTCTTAATAAAGTCCCTGTCACCCCGAGAAGTCCTGAAGCCGGGTACCGCCACGCTGTGGTCCTGGATGTCCGAGTGCAGCCATGTCTTCGTGAAGCACATAATACTGCACTGGCGGTATTCCCACTGGTGCCGAACAAGCACATCAAGTTCGTCTGTCTTATTGCCCAAAGACCTCACGTTCCCCATAATCACCGCTGGTACAGAAGGCTTATGCTTTCTCTTCTTAGCTCTTCTCTTAGCTCCAGCTCTGCAACCCCTGCGTAGCCTCCTCAGCTCTCCCGGAATTTCAGGCCTTGCTCCAGGCAGTAGCACCTTGGAGAGCACCATCAGCTGATCACGTCTGTAAACAATGCCCTCACTCAGCTGTGCGCTGCTCTCCGTTACAAAGAGTGTCCAAAGTAACAGAAAAACTGCGCAAAAAGTTCCAAGAGTGAAAGTAGCCATTTCCACACAATAGGTTAAACTAATACTCAAAAAACACACAGTAAAAACAAATAATAACTAATCAAAAAATACGATATAACGACACGGACAACGGGAGCTGCTTCAACTGGTGGCCACCTCACACAGTGCCGGACGCGGAAGAAACAGTTCACAAACAATACGTTTAGAGCAACAACAATGGAAAATTGGGAAAACGGTTCAAAGTGCAGACGTTAATCACAGATTACAATTCAAAAACGCAGACAGCGTCCAATGGTCTCATTTTTTGTCAATTAAGAGACTAAAGCCTTTAAGTGAAATGAGGTCTACGGGTTCCCAATCATTCTGGAAAAAGTTCAACGCAGAAGGGGGCAACAAAACTAAATGCTCTTTTCTCAAACTCAGTCCGGACACAAGGAACAGACAAACAAGATATATTATTCCCAAAACCAATCAATGGCAAATACATCCATCCATCCATCCGTCCATATTCTTCCGCTTATCCGAGGTCGGGTATAATAGGCAAAGTAAGTCAACCAAGACTTCCCTCTCCCCAGCAACGTTTTCCTGCTCCCTCTGGGGGATTCCAAGGGGTTCCCACCCAGGCCAGCTAGGATATAATCCCTCAATTGCGCTCTGGATCTACCCTGGGGTCTCCTCCCAGTCGGCCATCCAGGAAGCATCCTCAGATGCTTGAAACACTTCAACCACCTCAACTGGCTCCTTTCGATGCAAAGGAGTAGCAGCTCTACTCTGAGCTTATTAAATATAGCCCTCTTTGCCCTTTATTTCCCTCATGGCATTCCATCATTAGGCCTCTATTTGCAGCTGAGAAGAACACAGCTTTACTTTGTCATTTTCTAGTATCTGATTAGACCTACTAAATGTACTCAGATATGTGCACAATGCAAAATTATTCATGTCTAGTCCTCGTTCACTTTGATAAACATGTCTCAACTGTGTAAGTGGAAAGGCTTGAGCATTAAGATAAAGCCGGCATTATTTCATTTTTTAGCTTTAGCTTTAATCAGCTGTCATCCCTTTAAACCTCAGGGATTTTACTGTCAACAAATCTTAACTCTACTGCAACAGCAACAAGTGTGTTACGTTAGGAAATGGAGCCGCCTGCCACCTTAACCTGTCAAAGGAAAGTAAATTTAGAAAAAGGGGAATCATCTTCCTCAGACGGTCGATCCTGCTGTCAACAAGCGTCTTGATCTTTTTGAGCTATACTGACTCATGTGTCTAATCTCTCTCCACACTCTCTACCTGTAACTTGCAACGTGAATAACCTCATATCTACAGAGTCAAATGTGAAATTCATCCCCTGCTAAGCCTCTGTCATAGTTTTTTGAAAATGTTTCAGGTATGGGAAGGGAGACGGTCTGCTCGACATAGAGCAATCAACAATGTCCATATGTTGATTTGAGTGTGGTTTGCATCAGGGCATGAGTTTGCAGATGAGGAAAATGAGAATAGAAACAGGCTGGCTTTTAGGACACTCAAAGAGGAAACTTTTAAATCCAGCTCATTTTGTCGTCGGCGCTTGCTCACGTCGCATGCTGCTAAGTGCTTTGAACTTTTATCTGACAAATGTAAAAACAAGCACACCCACCCACAGCCTTAAGTTTGCAAGGTAAATAACAATCAGAAACCTCAAGCAACCCCCGACTTAAAAGCACCATTATGCTAATGGTTTAAGCTACCGCACTGTTACTGTTTCGAAAGCCTTTTTCAGTATGTTTGAAACAAATCAAACTCCAGCTGTGATTTGTTTTCACCTTTGATTGGTCAATGAATGGCTTATCTGTGTTTGAAAGGGAATTGTTTATCCTTAAATGTCTCTCAGGCTTCAAACATCAGATAAATTCATGAGGTGGGTTCCTTCAAGTTTATGATGTAGATTTTCAGGAGAAGAAAGAATCACAACACTTTGCAAAATCAAGCTACAAAGTGCTTTACAAGGACAGCAATAAAAAAACAAAACGTTCAAACAGGCAGGTCATAAAATCACAAGGAAAGGCCAAAACTAAGAAATAACAAACATTTAAAATAACTTAAAAATACGAAAAATTATTTTAATAAGTAATTTAAAAGATGTTAACATAACAGTGTAGACGCATTTGCATGGCAAAACCCGAAACACTGAAGTCCCAACTGTCTTTAATTGATCATTTCTGGAACAATTTATTCAAACTACGTTCTCAAAAATGTTTCAAAAGTAAAAAGCAATGTACTTTAATTAAACAGCAAGAAACAAGCAAAAGCTCAGAGCACAGATGGCTGGAGAAAATAATGAACAATATGGTCCCTTCTGTATAGGTTTTTAAGGGTTTATTTATATTGCAGCTGAGTGTCAGGAAAGACTGCAGTAAGAAATTACATGGAAATAAGGACCCAAAAATTATCTAAGAAGCTCACTTGTTTTAAAACTTTGAGTAATTGATAGCAGTAACAGGCCGTCATTTCTGCTACGGCAAAAGTCCATCTTATCGTCCAACAGCCAGATTGTTCGGGCAATTAATTAAGCATCGCGATAGCCCTCAAGCCGACTGTGAAATGACAGCCAGTCTGGTGAAAACTTCAACCTTTATTCTAAAATAGTTTAAACTGAAGTGGGGCTCAATCCATGTTACGCTTGTTAGGACAGAAACGGGGCGTCGGGTGGAACGCTGCTTTGCGTCTAGCTGCTTTGTGCTGCATCGCTATCGACCTGTAATGACATTCTAACAGGAAACAATTGAGCCAAAGTGATATTGACTCTTATGCTGACTCGTGTCACATATTGTTAGGACACAGTTTAATGTTTAGAGTCCAGTGCGTCACACTTTGATCCTGTATTCTTGACCTCTCTCCGCTTTCTTTTTCATATATTTTCTTCATTCACTAGTGCACACCGCCCTGCAGTCTGATGATCATTTGTGAGGCTCGGTGAGTGTTTGCCTTGGTGGATTATAGGACCAACTGGAATGCATTGTCATTTCACAACATTGGCTTTCATCACTTTAAGTTCATGAGAACGTATCATGAGTCCATATTTACACTTGTAGCACTTTTCTCAATAATCTATTTTAGGAATATGTCAGGAAGACGCTGTTGCATGTGGCCCAATATTTTCTTACACAGACGTGATGGATTCTTTTTCCACTGAAACAGAACTCTTTCACTAAACCTTACACACTGTGTGCTGTCTCTTCTAGTCAAAATTACTGGCTTTGTGCATCTTTATAACTCACTCTTGCCATTCTGTTCCTCTTAATATTAAAGTCTTAAAATGAAGTGTGAAAAAGTTTAAGTACTGTTATCATTAAGGTACTTTATCCTTCTGTTTATGTGAAAGTAGGATATTACCCTGGCAACACATCCAAACACCAGCTGGCCTGATTGGCTGAAACAGCACATCATAGAACTATACAAACTCTATATCATATATATTACCACAGGAAGTACACTAGTTACAATCCCCAACAGCTGCTTAGTACAACTGGTGTGAAAATATTTTGTTTGGCACTAAAGTAGACATCCAAACATCTGAAATAAATAGAGAGAGAAAAATAGAAAATGCAGAATAATAGGATTTGGTTGAAAAGGCAAACAATCAGCTTGATGAAAACCTGTTACCTTCTTGTGCCTTTGATTCAGGAGGAAAAGCTGGTTTTCTACAAATCACCAGTTGGGCCTTTTGTCCAGTCGACATATCAAAGTGTCCTTGAGCAAGAAATCCAAATCATCCTGATAGTTCAACCCACATACCATGTTAACTCATGTGAGTGAATGGATGAATCAGAGACAAATTGTGAAGCTTTGGACGAAAGGGCTACAAAAATACAGCCATTTTGTTAATCATTGGGTTGTGAACCTGTGATCAGCCTTGATGGCACTTCTTTACATAATCAACGGGTTTTGAAAGAGGTTTATTAACCCAAACATTATTTTGCGACCCAATGAAATAACATTGAGATAAAGCTCGTCATAGGTGGGACGACTCTTTCAATGCCTCATTCATTCTCTCTCTACCTTCCTGATTTTCTAACCAGCTAATCATGAATATTTCATTTTTCTCTTTCAATGTTAAGCCAGGCACACACTACAAGATTCTTAAAAATCTTAACTGATGATGAAACACTGAGACCACAGACATGACCAAGTAATGGTAGATTAAAGTCTTATGTTCTTACACTTTGTGGGTAGCGACGGTATGACCAAAGCGTTAGACAACCGAAGGACAGATTCCATTCACCAACAGCCAGAGTCCTGAGTTTGAATACTAGAAATTTTGCAAAATCTCCCGCAGTCAAATGCTGCTTTAGAATAAACAAAAATGTTCTATGAATGACCGAAAGTAGTTAGCAGTTTGTGGGCAACTTTTTACTTTAAATTCATTGAGGAAAAAGGGAAAAATATGGATAAACATATGGATAGACTCTTCTCCTCTGTTGCCCCCCAGTGGTGGAATGAACTTCCAAACTCCATTTGATCTGCAGAGTCCCTCTGCACCTTTAAGAAAAAGCTAAAGACCCAGCTCTTTCATGAATATCTACTAACTTAATGATGATGGTCTCCATATTATTGATGATGATGATGGTAATGACGATGGTTTTTGTTTGATAGCGACGACTTATAAGATAGTTTCTATACTGATTAGAGCTCTCAAGAACTGCCCTCAATGTTGTGCTTTGCCTCTGGTCACTTCCTGTCAGCACCTGTGTGTCCAATCGGACTCAAAGCTGATCGTTTGCTCTTACTCACATTGTTCCCTTTTTTCTAGATCCTTGCTTGTGTTGTACTTACTCTCTGATGTACGTGGCTTTGGATAAAAGCGTCTGCTAAGTGAATTGTAGAATTGTAGAAACATGGGCTCTATATGTAAGAGCGTGAGCTGTACATGAGTGAAATTAATTTGCTGGGGCACCAGTGACCTAGTCGTAAATTCACGCACTTCATGTTCAGAGGTTACACCACTCAGGCGGGCAGGGCGGTCTCCAACCTCTGGCTTATTTGCCACATGTCATTCCCCTCTCTCTCTCTCTCTCTCTCTCTCTCTCTCGCTCCATGATTTCCGACAGTAACCACTCCTGTCCTGTCTCTTTGATAAAAACTTGAAAATAAACGTGATTTTTTTTTTTATTTGTTGTGTTTGTTGTGCTCACTTCCTCAGTCAGCTCCCATCCCAATTGGCTATTGTTTTGTTCCACATGAAAATCCACAGAGTCTGACTCGGTTGCCCTCGGGTGTCACCACACAACAGGATATCAGATTGTTAATACGAGTTAAAATCAGTGCAGCCCCAGTGTTCATCCGAGTAGACCGGATCACTCTTAATGTACCTCACAACACAGAAATATCTGGCAAGAAAATATGTACAACCACAAAAAAATCTCCATCAGAAGGGGGGATGGGGCCCAAAATCTTGAAATACCTGCTTTAGCCAACCTGATTTTGTCATAACAACCACCAAGCCAATTATCTTGCGGCTGTCAACCTTTCAGTCCACCCAAACCATTCACTTTCAGTCCATTTCATTTCTTGATTTTCAGTATCTCAAGTTCATCCACTAACAATGTCTTGAGACTCCATTTTTGAGGTCTATACCTTCTCCCTCAATTAAACCATGAACACATCATGATGTGATCAAAGCCTTTTCATATTTCTCAGCTTTATTGTCACTCTTCAATAAATCACCTCTTCATCAATAATGGGGATCTCTCAGCTGATTGAAATATTTAGTCCCAGGTTTTAATAAGATGTTTCTGGACTGAGGTTGAAAAACAGTATATGGGAGCAGGTGAGGGATTAAAAAAATCTGGCTCTGGTAGACCTTGTGTTGAACAGAGAACTGCACTCTGACTAGAAGTTGTAGCCTTGAAGCACAGACTCAAGGCTGTTATCTCTCAATGGAAAAAGTATTACTTCCTATTGACATCTCTTCCAACTTATTTCATAAACAAACACTACTAGGGCTACAGATATTGTGATTTTAGAAATTGTACATGTACTAATACGATTAGTATTTTAAGTGAATTCATTGCTACAATCCCAAGCAGTTAGATAAACCTTCCAGTGAATACCCATGTGTGAGTAGCCTTCACCCCCATACACATTATGCTATTTTGACCCTCATGACTCCCAGTCGATATTTTCTTGAAATTTACTCGAGTTTAGTTTATGGTCACTTGGAGCAGCATCCCCACCTCATCGTGCCGTCCATGCAAAAGCTTGTGCTTTACAAATGCTTGTATGTTTACACCTCAGCTTTGTATAAAAAGTGAGAAGATGTGCACATGCCCGTGTTGTTGCATTACAAGTCACACCACCAAACAGCTCCCTGGCATGTTTGCTACAGCATTCTATGTTTTTTTGGATCCCTGTGTACAGCTGTTGTTATCAAGACATTGTCGTCTGAACCCGGAACTTTTTTGAAACCGCAAATGTAGCCAGAAAAAACTACTTTAAAAGGCTTTTTATGCGATTTTTTGATCAAGCAGATGTCGCCCTTGAACACCAGCATGAAACCAAAACAACTCGCAATGCATTGTTGTGTTAGCATGCTAATGCTAGCGATCTTCATTATGCTCATATCTTCACACTGCATGTAAATTTACCTGAAATGAGCGTGATCTAGAAACACAGTTAAGCAATGAGTACAGTATGTTATTCTTCTTTTCTCTAGTCCCTCAATCAAACAACTTTTATTCGTGAGGGAAGGAGTCGGCCGGCCGGCCGGCCAGCCTGGCGATGTAAACAAATTGAAGTTAGGACTTGGAAAACTCTGAAAACATCACAGACAGTGGGACTCGGGTGTTACACCCTTTGTAGACAGTCATGACTGAGTTATTTTCAGAGGATATACTTGATTTATATAACATTTAAGTGTGAAAAATTGCATATAAACCTTTAACTTCCTCATGCAGAACCAGGCTTAGTAGTAAACAGCCATCTGCTGTAAGTGAAATACAGTTCTGTATGTTGATCGCCAGCACTCATAATAGCAGTAGCAGTAGTAGGATTACTTCTTCCTGATTCTCTACAGTCTATGGTCACTATGCAGCTCTTGAAGAAGTATAAAGCATCCCTGAGAAGTATAATCACAGGCTCAGTCTGCACGGCTGCCACTCCCTAAGATGCATGTAAGGATAACTCTTCATGACTGCATAAGTAATGGATGCTATTTTGGGCATGAGGGTTTAATTGGACAAACCCGTGCCTTTTACTCTCTAAAGAGGCCTGGTGCTCATGTGAATCACTGTCATCTACACGCCATTGGTAAAAATGTTGAAGGCACAGCGATGAATTCTTCACAGCTCGTTGCTAGGTAACATGTAGTTTCTTGGCAGCTAATATGTTGTTGAACATCTTGGTGTGGTGATACTGGGGGGGGGGGGGGAGAAGTGATACACATTTTTAACACTTCCTCAAGAAAGCAGCATGGAGCCCACAGTATCAAACTGGTCAGATTACTTCCATCACCTAAATTGACAGACATTTTTTTTCCCACTGCCCGACACAAATGTCTCCATCGCTGGCTCGACTCCTGCGAGAGTGTTATAAATCTAGACTATGGTAATAGAGTGGCCAGCCTCTCAGGCCAGAAAATGACTTATTATGTGTCACTATTTTTTCCTTTCCTCTTCAAGGTATTTTGGCTTGAAGTGTAAATAATTAATTTCCCTATTTAAAAGAGCGTCATGTTTGATTTATAACCAAGGAGGTGCTTGCGAGGTGACCGTATAGGGGTGGCATTTACCTCCGGATGACAGAAACACCTTCATTCTGAACTGAGTACAAATATGGCAAAAAAATAAAAGCAAAGAAATGTGCAATAAAAGGTTTACCTGAGGGGCTACATCGACATAAATGACCTTTACAAAGTGTTCCCTTCCCTCACAAACAAACCCAAAATGAAGGATCCAAAGAAGCGACTGTACCTGGCTGGTGATTAACTTTCAAAGCACAGTTTGCAGACAGATTTACATTTTGAACCTTTACGAACTGAAGTGTGATAATAATGAAATTGAGCCTTCTCAATTAAAACACAGCAGTCTGATATTTTGCGGGACACATGCTGCTTTTAATTAAGGCACAAGTGCAGAGTGAGTACAGTGTGAAACCTTTCACAGTCATTAAAATGTGCTCCTCCTGATCTCTTCTATTGAAGCTCACATTTAAAAAAATTTAATAAAAAAAAAGCACTAAAACTCAAAAGCATCATCTGAAATATCTTCTTTTATATTCATCTGAGCAGAAGCAGTTGTATTCTTATTCGCAAACTTTAACAATGGCGGAACCCGACACTGTGAGGTCCCAAGCTGAATATTCATCTGAATTTGTTTTAACTCTGAACTCAACTACAGAAATGAACGATGAAGTGAGAATGTGTCGCTACAAACCATCAGCTCTCCTTCTGGTAAGATACAGTCTTCATACTTCTTACAAGTCTCAGTTTTTGGACAGCACAAGTCTCAACTTTATAGAGACAATTAAATGAAGAGGGGAGGAAGACAAACTTTGATAAATGTATGGAAGCCTGAAGTGGACATTTCTACACTCTCAGTGGCGATTCCAAAGTGACACACCAAGCAGACGGCAAGGATCAAGTGCCGTCGCCAGTTCAGAGATGGAGACTCGAGTTTCATGAAAATACTCATGATTATTAAAAAAGGATCAAATGAAATGTATGGATGGATGTCCTCTCAGGGCTTCTGTATGAAACAGACTGTCACGGGTGTGGGAAAACAAGGAGGTGGACCCAAGTGCAGAATAAACTAATAAAACTATTTATTTAAACCACAAGGCAAAAACTAAAACTTTCTATTAAAACGTCCAGACTGAGAAAATCCAAAAACTGAGACACACTAGGAAACACTGACACTCCAACATACACCAATCAACACTGGCAACTTACAACAATGATCTGACAACACAAGGGAAGGAAATAGACACAAGGGTAATCAAACACAGGTGAGACTAATAACACAGGTGAAGACAATGAGGGTAATCAACACATAAGGAAACACACAGAGGAAGGAATACAATACAAGAAACACTGAGGACAACCACAAACTAAATCATAAAACACTTAAGACACACAGAACTCAAGAATGTAACATAACCACTAGAACATAAAGAAACACTAAGATACAAAGTTACAAAATAACACATGAAACACTACAGACTAACCTAGAGAACACACAAGGGAAACGATACCATCAGGGAAGAATAAGAACAAGAAAATCTAAACTCAGAAAATAAGAAACCAAATCATGACACAGACTGTTCTTTGTCATTTTTTAAATCAATGTCTACTAGCTTGCTGACTAACTGGCAGATATCAGCGTTAATTATGGCGGCCAATGATTGCACCAACATGATGCTTATTTGTTCACCAATCATGTGGATTCATAAGAAAGACACTTTTGAAGGCACTCATCTGGGTCCGTGCCAAGCCAGGCTTTCCAACCCCAATCATAGCTGCTCCTTTTCCTGTGTCCTTTAGCTCTATCTTCCTTAAACTTCCATCGTTTTCTTTTCTGTGCCTTCACTGTACCTGACCTGCCTCCAGTTTTTACTCCTGCTATTTTCTTTTTGTCTTTTTTTGTCTTCTGTAAGAATTGTTGCCAAACACGCTGCTGCTCTTCAAGCCTTTCCAGAGGGGGAAGTGATTCACTGAAGGTCAGCCCTTATCTCTATTTCTCTGTCTCTGTCTGCTCTCTGTTCTCACATCCAGTGCAACCCAACACACATGTACACACACACAAACACACACACGTTCAGATTATAACTTGTTTCAGACAGCAGCTTTGAACGCTGCGTGCGGTTGGCTTTCTTTCATCCCCGCTTTGACTCTCATGTTCCATTTTCATAATTTGGTAATTTCATGAATATGTAATGACTTCCTGTTGACCTGACTTATAAGGAGCAGACACACTGACACACACACACACACACACACACACACACACACACACACACACACACACACACACACACACACACACACACACACACACACACACACACACACACACACAACACACTTTCTAAAATCAAAGCTGGGGGAATTAGGGACACAAACAGAACCACTTAAAGGACGATCAAGATATTATCAAGATGTGAAAATTATCTTTCTGTTACCCTGGTGACCTAAATATTTGGACAGTTTGCAGATGGAGACTCGAGTTTCAGACTAGACTCGCTTTGCACAAATGTGACTGGACCTGGACTTACCCCTCAAAGACTTAAGTCGGAACTTAGACTCAAGATTTGGAGCTTGTGCCCAATCTCTTCATTGTGTATTTTTTGCACATGTACTTTCCAAGCTCAATGTCATTACCTCCCATCATGAGTAACCTTCCACTGATCCACACATCACCTGCAGCTGGGAGAGCAGTGTTTCCCAGACGTAAGCTATGCGCTACGTCACTATCGGCCTCGTACACATGTGGATTGTGACAAGGTAATATCGAGTGAAACATTTAAAAACTTGAGTTGCGTTATTAGGGCATCTTTTTAAAACACACTTCTGATTTACCTCATAATCAGGGTAATGTGTTTAAAATGTTCAATATATGAAACCTGCTATATGCTGGATGGCTTTGCTACAGTATGAAGAAAAAAATGTTTTGGGGTATTATTAGAAACTTGACTTGGACTATGAAGGGCCTGTGACCATTGGCGGCGTCTTTCCCACTCGAAGCCCCCCAGGACCTCAGTTTCAGAGCGCCTCTTACCAGGGCAGATTGTTGCTAGGTTACAATATTTAACTTCTGCTTCCCTAGCTGTCTGCTTAATATTGTCTTTTATTCATCAATTTCACCAAGACAACATGAAAATAATGTAATGGTATCCTGTGATGCCATTAGCAGCATATCTACACCTGGAAACTGTACCATCAAAAAGACGAGTCGGGTTAGTTTCTTCTCCACCATTGTTTGTTCGTTTTTTTTTTTTACTAACTCTTGTAATGCCAGTGGAGAAATTGAGGTTTACACTCTGTAATTGAGAGACATGCTTCTCACACACACAGGCCTGAAATACACTCATGTACAAACAGGAGCTGTGGACATGTATTAATGGAGAGATGACAGAGTGGGGCTGCTACACAGGGAGTGCTTGGGAGCGCGACAGGGCTGATGGAGTCCAGTGCCTTGCTTAAGGGCACATCGGCAGTACTCAGTAATTGAGCTGTCACCTGTCCAGCAACCAGACAAACTTCCATACTTTGAAACCAGGACTTGAACTGGATTTTGATGGAGAAGTGACATTACTGACCGTGGCGCTCTTCCATAAATCGAACTTTGTTCTGTGAGCGCAGCGACAAAATGGATGTTTTTAGCTTGGAAAAAGTGACTTTGAGAGTTACAAGATATTTAAAAGAGATGCCAGCACACATTTTCAGCATTTTAAGAGAAAGGGCGTAACATTTAAAAAAACAATTGCAGTGCCTCAGTCCCTGTGGTTGGAGTGAAAAACATTTTTCGGCACATTTTAGTCTCTGCAGAAGACTAACACTATGAGCTTTTCAGTGTGTCAGGTCGAGTGACAGTCACTGGAAAAACTCCACAGTAAAGTAAGTGATTCAAGTTTTAGAAGAAGCAAAGTCATGAGGACAAAACGCTTAGGAAATGAACATGATCTTGTTATGGGGATTACACACATCATCCTTTAAATGCTTGTGTGGTCAGCTTTTCATTGCTGATGTGATCAGTGTCAAGAGCTGATGAGGAAGAAAATAAGTAAGAATCCAGGAAGGGATTTTGGAGCAGATGAGACCGTTGATATCATGCAGAAAATAAAACTCTTTATGTGACGCTGAATGAGTAATTATGTTTTTTTTTCTTCTGAAATTGACACGTTAAAAAAAAAAGACATATATGATCTCAAAGTGAAATTACAGAACTGAGTTTTGTTCACATTCACGACTCAATCTTGGCAACAGCAGAGTGATGTTTAATGATTAACAAAACATACTGAAGCATAGAGGAATAAAGGTAGGGGAAGTGAAACAGTGCAATGACTCATCGAACTGGTCTTGTATTTAAGAGGAAAGCTAAAACACAGAGCGGGTATGAGAAATGAGTGAGGTAAACAGAGGCAGGCGGAGAAAAGACATCGAGTTTGAGAGACCTGACGCTGGCCAGTTCAGGCTGCCATCTTTCTGACAAAGACAAAGCCACAATCACAATGCCTTTTTTTCTTTCTCTGCAACAATGATTACTATCACGACATCAAATGCTTCCTGCCAAGGGCATCACGCTGTTGCCAAGGCAACATATTAAAAACATTGAAAATGTTGCACATGATTGCAGCGGTATTATTTAGGGTCTTCAAAAACAAGTTGAAAGACACAAATGTACAAATCAAACTCTCTATTCCCTACTCATGTTCCTCCAGCTTGGTGCGTTTGTTTTATGTGTCGGTTCAGATGAGTTACTGGCAGGAATATTAGTAGAAGAATATTTTGTGACGTCTACATTACTTGCACTAGGATTTGAAAAAAACAACATTATTTATCGATCTTAAGTTTGGTTAAGGCTAGGAATTTTAATATTTTGGTTAGGGTTAATTAAAGCTACAGGAGGCGACATTATGTCATCAGAATTTTGGTCAAATTAACTAATTTTGATCATCCCATGTGACTAAATATATCAAATTAAAATCTTCTTTCGTTAAATGTGTGTCTGATCTGTGGGGAGCTACGCTTTGATCTTGATTTGCTTTTTTTTTTATCCAGTCTGAATCAAACAACCAATTAAAAGAGTTAGCATGCATGAAACTAGCCAATCACAATGACTCTGTTCAAAATGGCTAGGTACTAAACTAGCTGCATTGCAAACAAATAAGGTGTTTGCAATGCTTATTTAAAGATTTTTGGTTTTTCTAAGCATTTATTTGACAGAACAATGGATAGAGTAGGTAATCAGGAAGAGAGAGAGTGAAGAATGACATGAGGAAGAGGAGCCACAGGTCGGACATGAACCCAGGCAGCCCTCTTGGAAGACTATAGCCTTCATACATGAGGCACAACAATAACTAGGCCAACACGTGCCCCACCTGTTGCTGCTTTTAACATAACCACCTAAGATTATGAGTCAGCATACAGTGCTACATCCAAAGGGTGTACGTAAGCTACCACACCTGGGCCCAATCAGGGCCAATCAGTCACACACACACCTGACACGGCACTGAGATGATTGCATCTCTACACTCACAGTGAGTGACCGGTGTGATCTACCTTAAAAAGACCTTTGCTTCTCCTTCTGGTACCTGCATCCACTAAGCCCTCCCTCCCCACCACATCACACACAAACATGCACGGCAACCCCGTACCAACTGTTCCACTCTGCTCATTATGTCACATCGAGAGGACAGAAACACTGACAGCTGACCAATATACATCCCATGTGTTAGACACAACCTAACCCGGATTTGATGTTTAATTCTGAACCGCTTCGTTTAGAAAAAAGTACACGGGAGTGCTCTCAGACAAAAATCAGACACACATTAAATGAAAGGAAGAGTTAAATTTTATATTGTGACTCACAATTCTAATGAAATAATGTTGCCTACTACAGCTTTCAGAATGGGTAAGGCAAGGAATAGGAATTAAAAACTTAGATTGCAAGTCTTTTATAGGACACTAACGTGGGTCCTTACAGTTTAATGTGCGACAGCTGCCTATAAAGACGCAAAAAAAAAAACTCATGAGCAGATGTAACTCCAGATTAACTGCCGTGCAGACATGAAAAGGATACCGTAGGTGGATAAACCTGCATATCACATTAATAAAGGCTCTGGGAATTACATTTTAAAACCGTGAGTGAAATGAAATCCTTCAGCTGCAGGTAGGGAGCCAGACATCATTTCTTTCAGAAGCTAAGCTGTCCTGCAGGGTTTGAGGTTTAAAAAGAAAAGTCACAGGCAACCTGAACTTGTCAAACTTTCTCTTTAAACGCAGAAGACCAACAAACAAACATCTGTTGAATAAAAGGAGTGAGATGACTGAATGGCTGAGTAACTGGGCTGCGGTTTGGTATCCCACTGCCACCAACATGTGTCT
Source organism: Labrus bergylta (assembly GCF_963930695.1). Taxonomy (NCBI): domain Eukaryota; kingdom Metazoa; phylum Chordata; class Actinopteri; order Labriformes; family Labridae; genus Labrus; species Labrus bergylta. The sequence continues at coordinate 30,095,587 of NC_089196.1, read as the reverse complement.
GTCTCTTTCTTTTTTGTCCCCTCCGTCTCCCTTCCTCGAGTTCTTCCTTTTGCTTTCCGTCCGTCGTTATCAGCCGGGGTGCAGGCATGAGGACCGCCCGCGGAGAGGTGCCCGTGAGGCTAAAAGAAAAACGCCTGCCTGCCTCTCTGCTTTCTCTCTGTTCTTCATGCTCGAGGTTGAACATCATCAGGGGGTTGCGATTCACTACGATAAATTGCTGTCATCCCAGAAAGAGAGAGCAGACACTCACACACTTGGAAGTGTGTCATGACTAAAGTTTGTCACACATTTTCAGTCACACAAGTTATCATGATGACATTTGCAAGCAAAAAAAGGGCGGGTGTTAACAAACTTTGTCATTTACAGTGTGTGTGTGTGTGTGTGTGTGTGTGTGTGTGTGTGTGTGTGTGTGTGTGTGTGTGTGTGTGTGTGTGTGTGTGTGTGTGTGTGTGTGTGTGTGTGCGTGCGTGTGTTAACTGGCACTTGATAACTACCACAGTCATTTTTGTTGGAGAACAAGAAAATAGTACATATGGCTTAATATGGCTGTGTTTTGACTTCCTGGAGTGATGTAAGAACATCACATTCAGAGACATTTGTGTGTGTGTGTGTGTGTGTGTGTGTGTGTGTGTGTGTGTGTGTGTGTGTGTCTTTAGCTGTTGTGTGTGTTTCCATTAGTTAATGAAGTGGACCTTTATATTGTGTGTACACCTGAGAGTGTAGAGACTAACTCTTAATTAAAAAGTGATTGTGAGAGTGACACTAGAACCTGATAACATATGGATGTGTAGGGGTGTGATGTGTCTTTGTTTACACGTCTCTGCTTGTTTGTGTGTGTGTGTGTGTGTGTGTGTGTGTGTGTGTGTGTGTGTGTGTGTGTGTGTGTGTGTGTGTGTGTGTGTGTGTGTGTGTGTGTGCTTGTGCTTGTGTTAACTGGCACCTGATAACTACCACAGTTGTTTTTGTTGGAGAACAAGAAAATAGTACATTTAATATGGCTGTGTTTGACTTGCTGGAGTGATGTAAGAACATCACATTCAGAGACATTTGTGTGTGTGTGTGTGTGTGTGTGTGTGTGTGTGTGTGTGTGTGCATGTGTGTTTGCGTGTGGGCTTTCATGCATGTGTGTGTGCGCTTCCTTGTTGATCGCTGTGTCTAGGCCACTTGTAGGTTTTGACGTAAACCCACATGGAAACACTGTGAAGAGAAAAGGACAGGGATGCTGGAAGTCAGTTTCAGTTTGGGGTGCTGAGAGAAGTCTTTCTGTGTGATGATGTCATACTTTCTGCTGCACAGATTTGTCTTTTATTCATTAATTTGAATGTTTAGGATTATTAATACTTGGGTTCAGCTGCTCATACAGACTTAAGAAAATGTTCGGAAGGCTTTTCACTTCAGTACATAACAGACCAGACCTCATAACAAATGTTCTCATGTTGCCTACAATCCCTTTATAGTTTTTAATAAACAGAGCAGTGAGGGTGATGAGCGCGTGCAATGCACGTTGGAGCTGTTGACTGCATCAGTCTGAGGGTGTTTTCACATTTAGAATTGTTTGGTACCATGAACGAGCAAGGTTGCTCCCAACTCCCCTCCCCTCTCCTCCGCTGCTCTGCGGTCACATTGGTAACACCCTTCTATACCTGAGTATACTTACCTGATACAGCAGGTGGCAGTATGCACAAAGTTGGTTTGCAAATCCGCAAAAAAAGGCAGATAGAAAAAGAAGCAACCATGGCAACCACTCACAGACTGCGTACATCCTGCTAACTGTGGAGTTTTTTTTCTTATTATTTCTGAGACGCCAACAACGACCGTCTTCCTACTTCCACATCTATCGCTCGAGTACGGTATACCTGTGTGTTCACACTGATCAAATGAACCAGAGTTTAGGGATAAGCATAGCCGGATCTGCACCCGGGTGCCTCGTGTGAAACCACCCAGAGACCACCCACCCACACACACACACACACACACACACACACATAGTGTCTTACAAATATAAGAGATGTCTTGTCGATGACTGTATCTGGGTTAAAACAGATTAACACTGTGAAGCTTTAGAGCTTCACCACCTACTGTTGCCCCAAATGCTGCATTCAAAAACCTTGTGTGTTTGTGTGTGTGTGTGTGTGTTTGTGTGTGTGTGTGTGTGTGTGTTTGTGCGTGTGTGTGTGTGTGTGTGTGACAGTACGAATACCAGTTGAACAGATACATGTTGCCTCTGTTTAGCAGTCTTTGGATCCCGCTGTAATTCACAGCCTCCTTTCACACTCTTTGATTGACAGTGGGTTAATTTTTTTGAGGGCGAAATGGTTTTCAGTGAAACTGCCTCTGATGTGGAGTTACAGCAGTCACACTTATGTTTTTTCTGACACTATGATCTATATATCTTGGTTTTTTTTCTTCAAAAATGTGACTTTTCATCAGTGCGATGGTTTTAAACGGGTATTTTTTTATCTCGTCTTCATGTGAAGGAGAACAGATGTTGCTTGCCTTCACTGCACATTTAGACATTTAGTAGAAACATGTTCCTGTATAGTTCCCTTTTTTAGTATCAGTGTTGAACAGGGATCTCTGTGTGTGTTAATTTGTTGGTTAAATTGTACTTGGCAGTGAAAATCTATGGATCAAAAGACAACTTTGTACCAATAGTAGAACAATGAAACACCACTGGAGTAATGTGCAGGCTCTTGATGTGCACAGAGCAGTCCATCAAGTATAAGGCCCTGATGTTTGTGAATTTAATTTACTATACTCTACATTGATTCCTCTTCTTTAACATCATAATAATTTAAGAATAGCAGTGAGTACGTTTTTTGCCATTTGGAGTTTAAAGGAATCAAACTACAATAAAATCTGGTGTTTAAGACGCACTTTTAACACCAATTTTTCAATCTAAAAAGTTGGCTTAAGCCCCATTTCCACCAAGCAGTCCAGTTATGTTCAGTACAGTTTGGTACAGTTTGGTAAACCCTGATCTTGCCTGCATTTCCACAGCTAACCGTAAGCGTAGTGTAAGCTAGGTGGAGATAGTCGCGTCAGCTATGTAATAGTGTGACATCAAAGCAGCCCAACACAGCTTAGCCCGCTATCAATTCAATTAAACGTTCAAGAATAGCAGGGACACAATAAACAAAGGGACGCTTTAGGGTCAGATCGGTACCCTTGGCACCCCAACAGAAGGGTACCAAAAAAGTGTCAGCACCGCACACTAAGCCGTAGTTCGCTGCCACTCTTCAAACAGGCACAGAAATCTGTTCTTCTGTGGACCGTACCAAACTGATCTTTAAAGTTTTATTAAAAGTTAAACTTGAGTTTCAGAGCCAGATAATGTAGCTTCACTGTCTACTCAGACTCCAGATGACGTCACCATGAAACATGCTAGCAGTATTTTGGCTTCATTATAGGAGGAAAACTGTCCATCTTTATATATACATCAATGGATTCTATACAATGCATCTTTTATTATCTGTGGTTACTTTCATGCTGGATATCTGTCCTGTTCTAAATTCCACTTTGTCACTATGCTCTCCTCACTTGCAGGAGAATATATTTGGTTTTAGGTCAGCAGTTTTTTTTTTTTTTAGTTTTTTTTATGCATTGTCATTGTCACTCCTCCTTGAGCGGCAGACGAGCAGCAGTCAGCATCTTCTTTGAAACATTCATGGGGAATAAAAAACTGACCAAACAAAAAGAAAACACTTGAAAAGAGAGAGCTGCTGTGCACCGCTGCACCCTTAACAACTCTGACTCCAAAAGAATGAAGCAATATGTTTACAGTTTGCTGAGGACTGAAGAATAGAATAAACATGAGGGGATAAAAAGCAGTGAGTATTGTATGGCTAACAGTTTTCTGAATGAAATGTAATAAAATCAACATATTTTATCAGAGCTATCCACAGACTGCTAAAGTGGCTTTGAAATCTTTTTGAGTTTTTTAAAGGCAGACGAATGCAACTTTTAAAAACACCCAGGTGTCTTAATGTCCTCAGGCTTTGTTCCTGAACTTTTCTTCCTGAGAGTCAAGCTTCTAACAACAAACACACACACAAAAGTGTCACAAGTGCATATAACAGAGGACAGATAGCTTTTCATGAGTTAGTCGACTTGTAAAGATTCATTAGAATGTAAAAAAACAAATTCAAAGCACACATAAATATTTCAAAATGGAGAGAAATCATTCAAACGAAAGACAATTATTCAGACGATGTGGTTAGGGCCTGTGTCCACAGCGCATATATTTAATCAATCAATCAATCAAACTTTACAAAAAGCAGGTAAAATACCTTACTTATCAAATGCTAAATGTGTGAGCTTGTTAATGGCAGTTTTCCATTTTATGTTAGCATCAAGCTATCCCTCTTTGATAAAAATTTGTCCCTGGTATTATTGGAATATTATTCGATGTATTTCCAGTGACTTTCTAATAGCAAGTCGTACCCGTCTAGACACAGAGGGCAAGAAGTGGTGGTTGATGTGTTCTGTCATAACAAATAAATTGTAGATGCCCCGATGGTTATTAAATGTTGGCGGGCTACAGATGATAACAGAATTGATAAACTTGAGGCAGAGATTGAAGAAGATGTCCAAAAAGACAGCAACAAGATGAAGCTAACAATGAGCGTGTGTCACAGTACGTTGGATGGATGTGACCAGCTGATATCTTAACAGACGGCCCGAGATAATGACAGCAGAAAGGGAGCATCCCTGCCTAGCATGCAAAGTATTCCCCCAATCTCTACCTTTAAATCAAGCTTATTTCTCTTCTTACACCTCTTGACCTCAGTGCGTCTTTCCCTTTTGACTTTTCCACTCCACTCATCTCGTGCTCTCGCCCTCAGCCTCTCTCTCTTTCCTCCACACAAACATTGAGTTTATGTGTCTCCAGGGTGGTCTCCAGCTTGGCTCAGTGTTTTATTATATTTGCATCTTCTGTCATTGAGTGAGGACAGGCTGCATAATCCCACCCAAGGCAAACGAGTGACAGGCAGTTTGGCACCCTCAGCTGAAATAAATGTCTTCTATTGACTTCTTTCCTTCTCTCTACAGTAAAGGTCAAGGCACTCTGAAGGTCTATGTCATAGCCAAGGTTATGTAGTCACCTAAATTATTTAAATAAAAGCTTAAATGTATCAAAAATCCAGAAAGTCAGCAAGAAATGTAACTTTTTTTTTCTTTTAGTGTGTAACAGAAGTTGAAGGTTTCTAGGCTTAGACTGACCAAAGTTTTTGGTTTTTATCTTCTTTTCTGAAAGGATCTGTGTTATCGACCGGCAAGTTCACTGGAAAGTAAAGCCGCTTGGTAACATCGCTTTGTGACATTTCAAAGAAGCGCTGGGTCTCAGGTGTTGAGCGTCTCTCTTTGCACATTGAGGGCAAAGCGCTCTGACCTGCTGTTCTCCCCTTCAATTCTACAAATCACTTAGCAGGCGCTAATTTCCAAAGAACACCTTATTTTTCTGACCACTAGAGGTTGCAGCGAACAGGGAAACGTTGTTTTTAATGTGCATGGATCTTAATCACTGTTTGTAGTCATGAATCGTCACTTACTCTCTGTTTTTTTTCTTTTTATTCATGAACAGCCATGAATGGATGTTTCTTTGCTCATCGGCTTGCCAAGCAACACAGTTTATCGATGTCATTTGACTCATTTTCGTGAGTCAAGCAAAAGTTCAAAAAAAGAAGGCATCAGTGTCCCGAGTTAAACAGAAAGCTATGACCCATCTTGTAAAGAGTTTTTCTCACTCCTCTTGGCTCGACATTATGTGATAAAGTCAAACAGAGGTCGGGCCCTCGTGTGAGACAATCACACCTTTGGTTTATTGTGCATATACTGCGTGGGAAGTTTCCATCTGTCTCCTTTTTTGCTTATTTCTGTCTTTCACAGCCTCTCTCTCTCTCTCTCTCTCTCTCTCTCTCTCTCTCTCTCTCTCTCTCTCTCTCTCCCTCTGTGGTGGAGTAACAGGCCTGTCAGTCACTTCTTTCTAGTAGAAGATGATGGACAGGGGGGGTTTGACTCATATCCATAGTAGACAGCTGCTTATACTCTACTACAAAAGAAATGTCAATCCAAATAAGCACATTATAACGAAGTGATTTGGCCAAAAATTCAAGGCAAAAGAAAACAACAAATTAAGACCATTTAATGTAAAAATTTAGAAATGAGACAACTTTATGAATTAACAACTCTTTACTGGCAGGCAACATCTCCCACATATGAAACACTCTCTTAGAGACACAACTTAAAGGCAGGGTTGGTAATTCTCGAAAACTAGCGTGATTGTGAAAGTAGCATTCCCTCAGTGCTCCATCTACACCTCTGTGCTCCCTCAAAAGCCACGCCCCTCATTTACATGCACGAGCGCCATTGGTCCAGAAGCGGACCTCAGCTCATCGCTTTGAGTGTGAGCTCGTGCATGCATTGAATAGAGAACGAGCAGGGAGACAGGGAGGCGCATGATTGGTTCATCAGTTTGGTACCTCATGGCAGACATTGTTCAAAGTTTTTACAGATTTACAAACTGCTACAGATGATGGATTTATCTTTGTTATCTTTCTTTCAGAGAACATGAGTTATTCATTTCTGTCAGGACCTAAAGACAATTTCAGCCAACATCTTGAAAAGTGTATCTGGAGAAAATGAACCAACCCTGCCTTTAAACAGCAGCAGCCCATGCTTAGTAAGGTGATAATGATACCAGGATGAGCTTTGACTCCTGAATTATTTTGGGAAAACAAACAAATCGATGTACAGTTAGACATCTAAGAACCCCATATCGCTGGAATAGATGATCGTTGTGTTCAACAGGTAATGTCTAAGGCTCTGACTAAGGAATCATAGAAGATTTGTTTATATAAGATTAAATATCTATATATCTATTAATTTTAATGATAATAAATATTAAAATTAATTAATTTTCCTTTCTACTAGTTTGCAACTACTTGTTGGTCTAATTTCTGAATCTTCGTTAACATCGCTGAAGTGACATCAACACTGAATGCCATTGAAAAGTATGTATGTGTATTTTGAATATATGAAACAGGAGTGTGTGTTCTTATTTTTTTACCTGTGTGTGGGCATGTACTTTTATCTTCATTTTACAGACGAGGCAGACAACATCGTCGCCTCCTTTCAGCCTTGATAAAGCTGTAATTGTGCTCTGAGTTTCCATTTTTGTCAAATCCTCAGTGGAAGCCAGACTTCAGTAACAAGTGTGGCATTTTCAATCAGGGTTGCTCTTTTTCATTACAGCTCTGTCGTCTGTTTAACGCAGCAGTAAAGCCGGCTAAAGTGATATAAAGTGCTACGCTTGGCACCACAGAGGGAATCTCTAGGAAAGAGGTAAAGTTATACAAAAAAGAAGAAGAAGACAGATATATTGTTGGCTGGAGTATGCAGGTAGGAAGTGCATGAGCAGTCCTCACATTTCACACACACACTCTAATATGCATTTCTTTCAGGGTGCTGTACGTCGAGCAGCATTTCTCCTCATAATAATAGTCCCAAGCAATAACTGCAGGTGGTGTACATGGTTGTCACGGTGATGAATGGTCTCCAGGGCAACACAGGAAGTCCATCTGGAGGAAATCTGAAAGAGGAAGTAGATAACAAAGATTGAGGGGACAGAGTGGCTAACTGATTTATTCATCCTCATCCATCATCTCAAGCTATCGGTCTCCACGATGATGAAATGGCCAATAAACTATTTTTGGGGCCGTTTATTGTAAAAGAACAGAAGCAACAACAAAGTGTTAGCTTCACATAACAAGAAAATCAGCCAAACGTTTTGGCTCCTGGAATGAGAAAAACCATAAATAGCAGTTTCAATTGAATCTGAGAACAACAGCAGCAAATAAAAGCGGTAAAGCAGAACCATTTGTCTCCTCTACTTTTTCCCCTCTTTTGCTTTTTCTTCACAAACTTCTTCCTCCCTGCGCCTGGATCGTCTTCCCTGAGATCTCAACAACCCTTTTTTTTTTTCGCCTCCCTCCGGGTGTCAGAAGTTAAGCATTTAAGTCCTGCTAATGACTGTAGTCATTTGATGTAGCACGGGTTATCCGGGCGGATTCAGTATGACAGTGAATGGTGTCATGGTGATTTTCTTGTAGCCCACTAAAATGTCTTTGTAGCCGCTCGCTAATCTCTACGTGTATGACTGAGATACCATGCATGCATAATTTTTTTTCTATTCTTACTCGTTGATTAGTAAACAGCTCAGACTGCTGGGTACATGAAGATCAAAGGGAATTTTCAATGTCATGCTAAAAATCGCTCGTCCTGCCTGTGCGCGTGTCTCTGTGGGAGAGGCTTTTTTTGTGTGTGCACGTCTGCACATGTGGAGTGTATGACGTTGGAGGCAAGAGGACTCAAAGGGAAACAGGGATCATGAAATACAGAATCTGCGTCTTAAGCAGAACACAGATTGTTTTTAAAAAAAATACATGACAGCATCAGTTTATAGGAGTGTGTTTGAGAGAGACAAGGCCGATGAATTTGCAGCCGTGCTTTGAAGAGCAACACGGAGAGATAAAGGTTTTAATTTTAACATGCTAAGACCTCATTTGGTCTGTGTGTGTCATACATTTTAGAGCATTAAGTGTAAAATAAATTTGCACAAATGAAATGAAAGTGTATCTTTATTTGCATTAAAGACTGTTTGCTCTAACAGAAAGGAAAAACAAATATTCCACAGATTTGCTCTTACTTCAGACAGCACCACTTTTGCACACACGTGTATCTAATGCATCTTTCCTCTGCATGCTCTGTTCTGTTCAAATCAATCAATCATTATTTGTAAAATTAATTCAAGTGGTATCTTGTGATGCTTTGCAAAAGAAAAAGACAATAGTCATTGTAAAGAAAAATGCGTTGGACAAACTTCTCACTGAGAATTGATTTGGAAGGGTTTTCTCTTTTCATATTCATCATTATTCATAATTCATATTGAATAAAAACTCAAACATGTGAGATGTAGTCTCTGTTAACAGCCCCTCTCTTTATGTCAGGCAGATATTTCTCTAATTTGAGCTTAGCTCTTTCAGGAGGTCTTTTTTTGTCTTCACGTTTTGTCTCTCAGTTGCACCTGCAAAACAGCATGAACTGGCATTCCCCCCCCATAATGCTGATGGGGAAAAATATGCTTACTCAATCATTTCCACTTTTATTACCCTGAGAGAGGCTGCCAGTAAACATCAACTCCAGCAGAAATCAGATGTCAGTACATCCCTGAGCCTGTGCGAAACAATATTTTCATTAAGCTGCAGCGTGGGGAAGAAATGGCTTTCAGAAACGCTGCTGTGATAATAACATCATTTATGTGCAGGGGGGTAGGGGTGTGTGTGTGTATGTGTGTGTGTGTGTGTGTGTGTGTGGGGGGGCTTTATTCATTTCTAGATTTAAAGGTCATCCAGGACCTTCATCCATTTTTTAAAAAATATTAACTCCAGTCAGGTATTACACACAATACAACCAGCCCATTAAAGTTGATCCCAAATCATTCATTTTGCACAACAACAACAACAACAACAACAAAAATAATTTATTTTTGATTTAAAGGGGGACATGTTATGAAAAACCCACTCCTACAGTGTTTTTGAACATATGTTTGGGTAACCTGAGTGTCTACAGACCCACAACATATGAAATAAATCCATCCAGTCCTTTGTTTGTGGTCTGCATAAGTCTTACAACACAGAGAAAAATGCTTTGTTTCAAATGTGCTCTCCTTGTGATGTCACAGTGGGACTCTGGTAAAATAACCTCTCTCCTGCCCTGGTATCTCCACCCATGGACTCCACCCCCAGCCTAGAACAAAGGTTTTGCGCAGGTCCGCCATTTTTATTCTCGCTACAGAGGAGTGATGTCTACCAGGAAAACTCAGGGGGGGGCTCATTGCATTTAAAGAGACACACACCAAAACGGAGCGTTCTGAGAGAGCTGGTTTGTACAGGGTCACAAACCGCCTCTGGTGCTTGAATTATGTTATACTTTGAGCAAAGCACAGCACAGATGTTTCATTTAGACCACAGGGGGACTGTTTGAAAAGGTGGAGAAGGGGGATAATATGCCCTCTTTAACACTCAGACCAATCTGTTACATTTTTGTTAATTCTAATATACAGTACTATAAAATATCGATGTAATCTCGAGATAGGCTACTTTACAAAAGAGCAGGTTAAAGACCTTACACTTTGTTATAATATCTACAAAGACTCAACATTAATCCATCATGAGCACTAAGTGGCATTTTGCAAAGTTACAGAGGCAAGAAAAAAACGTCCTTTAAAGAGGCAGAAAGCTGGAGCAGAACCAGACTCATGGTGAACAGACTTTTATCTACACTGTGCTCAGCTTGGAAGGTGGGATCGAGGGAGATGCAGGAAGAGGGATGTGGACAAAAAAAGCAGAAACAACAACAATGAATAAGAAAGATTTAAAGCTACAGTGTCTGTAATAAAGGTAAAAGTAGGTGTAGTATCAGCAGCAATGGCTAAGTATGTTAATTATAAAGGTTGAAGTTGAGCAGCTCTAAGATTCACTTTTATATTTATAATGATGGTAATACATGTAAGGCGGATTTTATAGGTATAGCATTACAGGAGGGTTAGGGTGGGGGGTGAGGGGGGTCCATAGAAATACTGTGCACATCAATTAATCTGTTCAATTTCCTGAAAGCAGATATATAATGATGCCTGCTTTCTGTGGTTATTTCTATATAATCTACTCATCAGAACTCAGGCTGGCAGACGTTAGCAGACCTTTGTCAGTAAATGATGTTTTTCTGTGGCGCCATTATGAAGGAAAAAAAGCATCTCTGGTTAATACACAGCTTTCTTGGATTCCTTCTGTGAAAAAATAAATACTGAGATAGTTTATCTTTTTCTGCCACATCAAGGCAGGGAACCTTTTTTTTTCTTCCTTGCTGAAGTTATTTTATCAGAGCTCTGTTTTTTAAGTCATCCTGAGAGAAGCAAATCATTTTTTTCCATCGTTTTTCTTTCCCTTTTCTTCTGAAGCACATGAACAACTGTTACACGGGTGCACACTTTGCCGGTAAATTTGAGACATGACAAGAGCAGTAGTAAGGTAGAGCAGACCTGCCTGTCTGGATGTCAAAAAAATCCATCTCTGCATTTATGCGCCTGTCTAAACGTGTAGCTGTCTGTCTCTCAAACTGGAAATCAACCTGTCTGTCTCCATTTATCTGTAAACCTTTATGATAGCCTTTGCCTGACTAAGGATATTCCTTGCAACTGATTTCACTGTCACTTACACAGAAACTTTAAATTCAGACAAGTCGACTTGTGGAAAGGTAGGAACACATTTTTAGAAAACAGTCAACATTAAGCACAAAGGCTAAACACTGTCCAAAACCACACTGAAGGTAGCCCCTTTAAACGGCTACTGAAACAGTCCATCACACTTTTGAGTAATGAAATTGATGCCCGTTTGAAATGCAGCTGATGTAATTTGCATTACTCTGCGGTGAACAAAGTGTTTTGTCTGTAGTAGAGGTGGCAAAACAAAACAAGAGTAAGGACCAAGGCAACAAATCGTTTCCAGCCGCTTGTTTTATTAGCATTCTAACATGGCAGCGTAAACCAACTAGTAATTCTGGAGCCAACTAGTAAGGGTGTCTGTGTTAAAACATTTAGCCAACCAACTGCACACATTCCTATTACTGATGCAGATGACATGACATATGACACCATATTATTTTAATCCATCTCCTTTTTTAGAATCAACCCATCTCCTGTCAGTAGTGTCTGAATATCTTATCGAAGGTCAAGCTCAGACCAAAAGCCATTCAAATCAGACGTTGATGTTTTCCTTGAAGAGGAAGTTTGGACTTTTTCCAACATGAAAAAGTCTCTGCACATGTGTGCACGCTGACCTCTGGTTCATCATGGAATACACAAATGAAAATAAAAGAGAGAAAGAAAAAAAATGCAGATAAAACCTTAAGATGCCTTCAAACCTCCCTCCAAACATGTTATATTCATGGTAAGCTATGTCACTCTGTAGCAATGTGAGATTATCACCAGAGCTGTGAAGATGACTGCAGAGTGATAATGAACTCTATAGTCTTTTTTTTTTCATCTTATAAAAAGCTGTAGTATAACTTAAATATAAACTGCACTGATGTTAATTTACAGTTCTATGGAAATGTCTCTTTGCTGCTTTAATTGTTGACTTTGTTTTCAGTTTTTTGTCCACCTTTAGTAGTGAAATTTTAAATTTGGAGAAGTGAAATAATTCTATTCTATATTTTCTGAACTGAATACACAAACTTTACTCAAAGAAAAAATGGGTCCCTGAACACTGTTTGGAGCTAAAAAGCAACCAGGAGAGTTACAGTTTCACTGTAGCGGACCCCCCACCACAACTTCTCGCATAGCATTTTATCTTCAATTAGTTTTCCAGGGACCAGATTTTGCCTCTGAGGACAGTTTGTGTGTAGAGTTATGAACATATACCACAGAATCTGTACATTTCTTTCACATTTCTCTACCAAAACTACATAGTGCACCTTTAAAGACTTTCTGTGTTCTGCGAAAACACAGAAAGTAAGAAGTGGGCCAGAGCAGAACTAGAAGAATGTTATTCCAGATATCCAAACTTAGGAGATGATTCGCTGACGATGGGGGAAGGACTTGTTCGAAAAAGGAAAGTGGGTCGTTTATGTCACTTTGTGCTGACAGGCTGTGTGTCATCTCTGGGCTCTCTGCCTCGTTCCTCTGGAGAGACTGACACTGACACAAGGACAGAGACTGTCAACAGCCTCACCCCTACTCTGGCCCTGTCGTATATGTCTATGTGTGTGTGTGTGTGTGTGTGTGTGTGGCATGTACCCCACTGTGTTTCCATTCCTTCATTGATGTGTCACGCTTCGCCCCGTTAGTTTGTGTGCAGAGGATGTGTGCTCATGTCTTTTAGCAGTGACACAGTGTAACAGCGCAGAGCTTAGCTGGTCACACACTGACAGTTGTGAACTCTCCCTGAGGACACACACACACACACACACACACACACACACACACACACATTCACAGCCCACTCCCCCTCCTTGTAGCTATGCATGTTGTTTGGTTCCACTTTTCTTTTTGACGGCGGAATAGTTCAAATGAATTCAATGCATTTCAAATGTTTTATACTTGTGTAGTCACAATAACTTATATTCACCCCACCTGAACTTTGAAACAGAGAAATAATGAGGCTTTTGTGACACTCATCAAAAGAAAAAATATATATGACTGTACATACATAAGGAACTGCAGGATTTTATGGTTGAAATAAAAGTCCTGATACCACACAGTGAGTTCCTCTGCAGCTTCTTAGGCCTCGGGGGCCCCTGAGGGTCTGAGGCCCTGCAGGTAGTTACCCTCTTTTCCTCCTTGGTTACTTATCCTTGTGATGTGCTGTGTGATGTAATCAGATACAACAGCCTTTGTAGTGAATACATTGTTGAAAGTCATTATGTGTATATTAATACAGATTCTGTTGGAAAGTTGAAAATTGAACCTCAGAACACACTGTTTTCAAACAGTCCCCTGTGGTCAAAATGAAACATCTGTGCTGTGCTTTGCTCAAACTATAACATGAATCAAGCACCAGAGGAGGTTTGTGACCCTGTATAAACCAGCTCTCTCAGAACGCTCCGTTTTTGTGTGTGTGTCTCTTTAAATGTAATGATCCCCCCCGAATTAAATTAATTAAATGAATTCATCAATTTACATTGAATATATATAATTCTTACCTTGGTAAACTTAAATCAGTTCAGTTTATACATGTTTTAGTGATTCTCTTTGCTTTTGTGGAAACTTTCAACTTCCTTTCAAATGACATTTAAAAAAGGTGTCATCTCTACAGGTTATTCATTTTATCATAGAAACCAACCAACTTGAGTTCTTCAATCTTTAATAGCAGATAAGATCAAACACATCTAAACATTTACAAATGTTTTACCTCAAATACTGTGTTGGCTTGTTGCTAAAAATATTTCCAGCCAAGAATGTACAAAAACCAGTTGTCTTTCTTTTGCTGCGTTTACCATTTATCGGTCACTTTTCTCAACATTTTCAGATGCAATAAACTTATAAAATCAATAATTTACACATTTAATGAGGTGATCTTACTAAAACAAACTCTTCACAAAAGATCTGTGAGACTACGTCCAAATATTTCTTGGACTGTTTTTATCTCTTCTTAATATTTCTCTTATCTTCATTTCTAGCTTCTAGCGTTTTATTGTTTCTCTTTTAATCGCTCTTTTATCTTCTTACATCCTCAGTCCCCTTGGTCTCAACCTAAGTTGCCGGGTTCCTGCGTTGCCTGAGTTATTATGAGTTATTGTTGGTTTTTGTTTGGGTTATTTTACTGTCTTGGTTTTGTTGTTATTGGCTGGCTGTCTTCTTCTTATGTTGTTGTCATGATTTTCTGTTGTGATTTGGGTTCTCATGTGTTGTTGTTATGTTTTCTTCTGCACATGTCAAATCACTTTGTAAAACCTTGTTTTTAAAAAAACGCTATACAAATTATTATAATTATCTAAAAGCCAGTCTAGGAGAGAGGCCTTTAAATCGTCAATCAGTCCCTTTGTTCTTGTTAGGAAGTATTCAAGCTGCTCATCAATAGTTCTTTAAACCAGCAGAGAAGGCTGGAAGACGTTTTGAATAACATACCAATTGTCTCTGCTACATCTTCCTCATGTAACTCGGGAGGCTGTGAAACAGAATTGCAATTCTGGGATGAACAAAGTTGTCTGTGTCTGAGTCACATGCAAAAAGATGATCCTTGCTCTAAATTCAAACCTTCAGCAGGAGAAGGTTTCAGTTACGCCAGGATTAGATTCCTCATAACCTGATGTTTTTTAGGGCGCACTCACACTAGACAATCCGTACCGTGCCCAGGCATGCTTCATACCTCAAAGCCCAGTTCATTTGACTAGTGAGTGCTCCGTTCTGTGCTCAAGCATGGTACACTTCCTTGGCCCTGGAATGCTCGGTTGAGGTGTGCTTGGGCATGGGACAGTTGCTCATGCACTAGCACAAGTGGTCAGCCTTCCAATGTTGAGAAATCCTGCAGTGTTCTGGCTGTATCTGACTCAAAATGAGCCACAAAGTCAGTAAAGTTGCAGTCATATTCTCTGTGTTGTCATATTTTCTCAGGCCCGGTTAGTCCTGGAGCAGTGTGAGTGCAGGTTAGCAGAAGGGTTCATGCTTCAGCACGGTACAGGACAACTGGGCGTGGTGTGAGTGTGACCTTAGGGATAGAAAAGGCTCGGCTTGAGAGTGACGGGTATTTGATCAAAATTAGAGAAAGTCTCCCCTCGTATAAGTTTCTCATTTTAATAGGAGTTAATAAAAAACAGTCGTTGTGCTTGACTATTGTTGTCTAATCGGCTTGTTTAAGTTCTCATTAAGTGTCGAATATTAAGAGTCTAGGATTACATTAGCCACAAAAAAAAGAGCTTATGACTTCAAAGTGCTGGAGAAAAACTAATAATTAGCTTACTGGATACTTTGCTGTAAAACTGCTGGATGTTCGGCAGCTCAGACAGAAATGTTCAACTGCAGCAAACAAAGAAAGAAACAATCAAATGTCAATTTATCGAGCTTCGTTTGAGACGTCGGTGTTTCTGCGGAGTGCGCATGACTTGTCTGTGTACAGTGTGTGACCGTGGGTTTTTGTCATGAATATTTGTGGAAGCTGCGGGATGATAGAAACCATGCCTTTAGATGTTTTTCTAGGTGTAAATGTTTTTTTTAAAGATTTATTTTCAGGCTTTTGGTGCCTTTTATTGGAGAGATAGGACATTGGATAGAGTTGTAAATCAAGGAGAGAGAGAGTGGGGATTGACATGCGGGACAAGAGCCACAGTTTGGATTTGAACCTGGGTCGTCACATGTAAAAAATTAAAAATTAAAAATTAAAAATTAAAAATTAAAAATTAAAAATTAAAAATAAGAAAAATAAGAATAAGAAACACAAAAATGCAACTGTGTAACTACTCACAGATATGGAGAACCTGGCATCGAAAATGGTGTTTTTATGCCATTGTTTGGCAGAAATTGAATGGAAAAAAGTAGTTAAAGTGAAAAGTATGACATTATGAAACTTTTATATCATCAACTTTTTTTTATATTTGTGCCTCCGTAGGTGTCTGTGCAGCAGCTGGCTTACTTCAACTCTTAAAATAATCAACATATGGTGTTCGAAGTTAACAGTGGGTCTGATGATTAACACCTCGCTTTGCATCTGTAATCCGTCAGCCGATATGTTGAATATTTCATAAAAATAAAACTCGCGCACAGAATTGACCGAGGCACAAGACAAATGGTTATTTTTCTCTGTGTGTAGCTGAGTGAGATCCTCTCATGGGTGAAGATGTATTGGGAGCTCGGATGGAATCAAATCTTTCCACTAACCTTTTTTCCATGTCACAAAGCATTAGAGTTAAGATTCCCTGCTACATGCTGATGTGCTCGGTGCTAAAAAGAATCCTCCAGTCATAAACTTCGATGGGAATTTAATGGAATAAAGAGCTCCATTTATCTCTCTGCTTCTCCCTCTCCAGTTGTTGTGTTGCTGAGACGATTTTTACTTTGCTTACCCCAACCCTCCACTGTTTGGAGTTGCAAAATTTCATGGAGTTAAGATATCGTTTTCTAAGTACTTAACTTACATCATTTGCATAAATAATAACCAAAACATGTCCTCTTTGCCAAATAACTTCATGAAATACCATCATTCCCTAGCATTGTACTTAAGAGTGAGCCCACCATGTCACCTTCTTTCAGAGGAGATTTTCTTTAATAACTAAAACCCCTCTGTATAGAATAAGTGTCATTAATTAATACTGTACTCTCATCACTGACCATGATATTAGGGGAGGGGCTTAACCAGTTGTAGCTGTCAATGCATTGACGAGTGCAAAATGACTTTCTGAGTTGGAAAACGCCCATGAACACCTGCTCATGTCAGAATAACAACTGGCAAACTCTGGAAATAATTAGGTGCCCAATTTGCCGACTTGGCATCAGAATGGTCATCACTTGGGAGCCAAACAGTGTTTTCTTATTGTTAGGATACTTTTGATGAATTCACGTGTCGCACATCAACTTTTTTCTCAAATATAATTAGTAACAGTGACATTCTGCACATTTTCTTCATAGCATCCACGTTGTTTTTGTCGGTAAATTGGGACCATCTGAGGCGCACGTGAATGCAACACCAGTCCAACTATTGTAACATTTTAACATTTTGATTACATAGACTGCATGAAATATCAACGTTGTCTCAGTGACATGACCCCATTGGTTCCTTAAGAAAAAAGAAGACCAACAATGGTGGTCGCCATATTGGAAACGCTGACTCGACCCAACTTTTGATCAATCTAGACACAGAGGGGTGGCGACGAGGGCGGGCCTTAAGCCTCCAGGCAGCAGACGAACAACGACCATCTGTCAGTCAACTCACGTGGTATGTCCATAGTTATAGTAATTAATACGTGACCCCCCCCCCCCCCCCCCCTTCATTTTTTACCGACAAAGAGATTCACTTTGGAGCTTTTTGAATCAGGCTGTCAACATGCCTGTCATTTCTGCTGTAAAAAGGACATTTTTTTAAAATATGCCCTGATATGCCTCAAGTGGACACTCGAAGAACTGCAGTTTTTTTTGCACATTGGCAGTTTTCTGTTATCAATACACTGTTTTTTTTTTTTTTATCACAGCCAACTACTTTCTTTTCAGACTTTTAGTGCTTCTTCTTCTTCTTCCCTCCACCACTTCCAACATTCATGACACCATCCCACCTCTCACACCACCCTTCTCTCATTTTCTTGCTCCCTTTTGTGTCCATTAGAGGCTGAAAGTGTGCTTCTTATTCTGTGTGTTTCCTTCAGCTGCAGAGCAAGCTTGCTAATGCTGTATACTCTTAGTTCAGTGAGCTCTTGAGAATTAAACAGTTCTGCCTCTCACCTTCGCAAAAAAAAAAAAAATGTCGGAACCAAGGCCTTTAGACGAGCAAACATACAACACACAAACAAACACTGAGCCACACACAAACTGGTTTTCTCTTTAAGGCGCTAGAAAAGAAAGTTAAACCCCCTCTCTCCTGCCATCTGTTAGTGCGCAGGCAAAACCTACTCTCCCCCGCCCTCTGCAAGCTGCTGCATCACACACACACACACACACACACACATACACACACACACACACACACACACACACTACGTACTTACCCACACTCCCACTCTCTCAGATGCATTTATATGCAATACCAAACACTTTGCTGAGATTTGAGACACACCTCTTCCCTAGCAACACACACACACACACACACACACACACACACACACACACACACACACACACACACACACACACACACACAAAATGACCCACATCTCCATGTGAGTCACTCTGTGCGTTTGTGTGTTGTGAGTGAGTGTGTGTGTGTGTGTGGTTCCCGCAGCACAGACGGTGGAGAACGGAGCAAGATGGCGATTGCTGGTAATTGATCTTATTAGTCCTAAAGAGCAGATCTGTCGGCATACGATGTTTGTCAAATCCTCGTGGAAAAACACAACAATCCTGAGAGTGGCTCCTCGAGGGAATGACAGTGAACCTGAGACAAAGACGAGGAGAAAGAGGAGCTGGTGGGAGAAAAAGATGAAATTAAATATTCAGCAGATTCTAAGACTAGCAGACGGATCAAAATGACATAATCAATAAAAATGAAAAAAAAAGAATAAACTCAAGTTTTGTTTTTTTCTTTTGCAGTGTCCTTGTTGTGTAGTGAAAGGTTCTGCTTGTATCTTGATTCACCTTCATGCTTCATTTAAACACAGTCAGCTCTGATTTGTGTGTTTTTGAACACTCAGTCTGGGGGCTCACCTCACAACGGATCGTGGAAAACTTACTTTTTTTTTTTTTTTCCAGATCGTGCTGATTGCACAATTTCTCAGTCGATTTCATGTGAGAAAGAAGCCGGAAACACATGAAAGAAACACTTGCTTCACTGCACTAAGTGGAAGGAGCTTTGGTTGACAGGGTCAGCTGAGTTCATGCTATTCAAAAATAATGTTTTCATACATTGCAGAAAATGTTTGAACAAATCAGATTTTTTTTTAGTGAGCAGCAAACCCTTTCTTCATTATAGGTCAGTTTGTTTGACCAGAGCCGGACTGAACTGAACCATGGTGCAGAGAGAGAGAGAGAGAGAAAGAGAGAGAGAGAGAGAGAGAGAGGATTATGGAAGATTGTTTCTCATCTCATCCTCATCTCATGAAGAACAGGTGGAGAGAAACAGTCATTAACGTTAGCCTCACAACAAACAGGAGTCTGCTGAAGTCCACAGAGCGACACAGATGCTGTCGAGGTCTTTAGCTGAGCTGGATTTCAAAAAATAAAAAAATAATATCTTTTTTTCTGTATTTTCTCCAGCTGGGTGATTGACAGTGGAAGGAGGATGCTGGAACGTGTTCCTCTGGGACCAGATGACAGCTATGTTCATTCTTGGTCCTTCTCCTTCAGGCATTTCCATTGAGAGCTTTCTTGGGAAATACACAGTTGACAGTTATGCATCAGTGGCTTCACTCATATGTAAATGACAGGCAAAAAGAAAAATGGCTGGAGTGGCCAGAGGGGCATCAGCCGACCCTGCCAAAATTCATCGCCGTGAATGTCGAGTCAAAATTTAAATTAATCCGTATACAATATAACAAAAAAATGATGAAGTAAAGAAGTAAGAGTATAGCCGACTGAACATTTCTATAAAATTTGGGATGGATGGATCACAGGAGGCAAGGCATGACTTGAAAAGGATGGCATTAAAATGGCAGACCAAGCAACACTATGATGACAGTTCTTTAACCTCTTATATTATAGCTTCATGGTATTGCATGTTTACATGGGGCCGCTGTGACTTAGTGGTAGAGTCAGTCATCTCTCAACCAGAAGGTCGGGGGTTTGTTTCCTTTGGCAAGACGCTTAACCCCAAGTTGCTCCTGCTGCTTCATCGGCAGCGTATGAATGGGATTAGAAAGTACTGATTTCAAGCACTTTGAATTGCCTTTTTGTTGAAATGTGGTGTATAAATAAACTTGCCTTGCCTTGCCTACTGGTGGAAACTGTAGCATCAGTGTGTGAATGGATAGGTGTGACCTGCTCGGTCCATTTACCATGAATGAATGATTGTTAAATGCATATTGGCATGCAGTAAAGAGTATGAAGCAGCCTCATTACTTGTTGCCAATTGGTCTCAGAATAAAAACCCAACACATTTTCCCTACTGCCGTCTTATACATCAACTCAGGTAGAATTAGGGGTGGAAAATGTTCCTGTTTGTGTTCACACATGACCCAAAATATTCCAGGAAATTGTCATTTATCTGTCTTGCCCGGCACATGTATGAACCATTGGTGCAAAAGCATCAGGATCCCATCATGTGGTCTGATTGACTCGTTGACAGCCTCCATGTTCTGACATGTTTCAGAGTCAGAAGCTGTCAATGGGAAGAATTGAAACTCCCGCTGTTAGATGTAAGACGTTTTTCTTTCCTTTTCCTATAAATGTGTTGTGCAAATGAACATTGATGAAAGGAGAAGTGAGCTTGTGCTTGAATCTGAATTCGAGGACCTATGAATTATTATAAAATGTCTAAATAATATGTAATTTAAAGGTCACATATTATTTAAAAGACACTTCATCATGTTTTTCTAACACCGAAATGTGTCCCTAGTCTGTCTACAAACGCCAAATTAGGAGAAAAGTCCATCCGTCTTCTGCCTGCTCCACTTTTCAGAAAATGTGTGCTCAAACAGGCTGTTAGATTGTGTAGATCGTGTAGATTTTCCCGTCATGACATCACAAAGGGCAGTAACCCCTCCCCCAGGTGGGTGGCACTCCAGCTAGGTGTTTGTTCTGCCCTCTGAGTCTGCCTTCTCACCGTAAACAATAGGACATGGAGCGAGAAAGCCTGAGCCACCCAAGCCCTTCCAGAGAGGGGGCGTGGTCAGACACAGCTCATTTACATATTTAAAGGTACAGACACAGAAACAGCCTGTTCTGAGCAGGGCTGAAATAGAGGGGTTTATAGACATGATCAAATACAGGATCAGAGTGGATTTAGAACAAGAAACTTCACACACATGTTTTGTGGAGCTCTGAGACTTATTCAAACTTGTTGAAAATGAGGATTATATGTGACCTTTAAAATAATGAATAGATATATGAAAAGTGGTGAGTGACATAAAAGCATGTGGAGACAGCAGATGAACACATATACAAGCAGGCAGGCTGGGAGACAGGTAGAAAAAATAAGTGAAGGACAAGCAGTGCTGCTGCATAATAAGCAAACATAAATATTGTAGAATAGGGAATCTGCTGAGTGTAAAGAAGAACATCAAGTTCTTCACCGGACAAACCCTACTCCAACAACGTCTAAGGAATACATAGATCCTGTTCAAAGTTTATTTAGCAACTTCCTCTCCATTTACCAACCTGATTTACAGTTGATTGGGGACTTAAAATACTGTATTTATTGCCCAATCTCTCTCTGTCTTTGTTGTTCTGTTCTTTCACTCTCTAACCTCTTACCTCTCTTTCCCCTCTCTCTCTCTCTCTCTCTCTCTCTTTTCGCTTTGATGTCTGAGTGCTGAGAGCGCTCACTGCTGAATTAGTATTCCCTTCATGGCTGTTGTCTGAGGGGGGTTCGGGGGGTTTGGGCGTGTTGTGTGTGCGATCGGTAAAATGTGTAAACGGGGAAATGAAAAGTTGCCATTGTCTCTGTGGTCCCATTCAAAGTCCAACTAAAACAGGCTTTGTACAACATAATGCAGATCTAGTACATGCTGCACGAGTACACTTTTTTAGAGAATTAAGGTCATAGAAGGGTTTCTCAGGAGGTCAAACAAGCTTTTTGTCCGATAATTTAAAATGTAGCAGCGTCCTGTGTTTTGTATAGTTGAATCACCTGTCCTGTGCTGAAGTACTTTCAGTTTCTTCTTTGACTTGAGGGTTATTGAGCGCTTCTCCCAAACACGAGCCACGATGGTACATGAGCACTGCACTAAGCCAGACCCTCTTCAAAAACAGAAGCACCTATGAAGTTTAACGAGTGAAAAAGTCTGCAAACTGAGGAGGTCAAGCTGGAAGGATGAGTCATACAAACAAGATTTTACCCTGGGCTCACGGTTTCATGCCCCTTATGTGACTAGACCAAACGTTTAATAATTAATAGGATATATTCAAGCTACATTGCATACTTCACTTTACCGGTATATAAAGTTAAGACGCTAACTTTTTCTCTAACTCAAACTGTGAAGTTTCCCTAAACTTACCAAAAAGGTTTCTGATGAAACATTATCAGACACAGACCAGGTGTTTAGGTTTTGGGTTGTTTTGAAACCCATAGTTGGTCTGATTCATGGACCAATTCGTTACAAAAGAGGTACTGCTTTGTCCACAGGGGGGCGCCAAAACTGTCACAGCCTGAAAGTCCTTTAAAGGAGCTTTAAGTAAGTAAGTAATAAATGACTGCAAAAAACATCTGCAGTATTTCCACACAAAAAAAACATTTATATATCAACATTTATTTAGTTCTGACAGAAAGAACCCTTTGTTGTTTAGGCTAAAACAAAGCAATCTGTCTTGATTACTTTGTTAGCTTTAAGTAACTGTCAGGTTTTTAATGCCAGCTACATCAGTCAGTGTAGTTTTGTCACATTTTTCATTATGACACCTCTTAAGCAGGAGAAAGAAAAATTATGCTATGGAGTTACAACGGGGAAAGAGAAGCTATTTTCATAAAGATAATATGTACTTATGTGATCAATCAATGTAAAAAAATCATGGCTCTTTGTTGGCCCGTCTCAATTTGTTGGTCCCGGTTTCTGCCTTTGTCTACATTGTGACTCGTTTTGTCCCAGTTCCCTTTTCTTCCAGTTAATCATCAGATGTTAAACTCATTTGATGCATGTAGAAACTTTAAAATGGTTGAGTGTGATTTTTTTTTTTTTTGCTCAGTACGGGAGCTCTTTTATTGATTTCCGTATCCTGCAGCCTCTGGGTGACTGCGTCCTTGTACGCTCAATGATTAACACTTCAGTCAGTCAGTTTGTCGATATCTGGCTGCAACTCAGAGCTGGGACTTTTGACATTTGGTCTTAATGTCAAAAATGTATTTATTTGACAAACCTATACATTGATTTGAGCTAAAACATTTCTTTTTTTTAAATATTATTAGCAGAGAGTGGTTTTTGTTTTAGGGTTTGGTCTTTTTCAGGGGATGAAAACGATGATGTTATTTGAAGGTTTTGTGTTGGAAATGTTCAAACATTGCACAAAGAACACTTGTTAAAGATTATTAACACATGCTTTATGTATGTTTTGCCTTTTTGTTCCTTAAAGCTGTTTTTAAAAAGTTAAATAAGCACCAAGGTATCTTAAAGGAAGAATATACAACTTTTTGATCCAGCAGATGTCGCCCTTGAGCACCAGCATGAAACCAAAACAACTCGCGCTGCATTGTTGTGTTAGCATGCTAATGCTAGCGCTCTTCTTATCCTCCTCCACTACTTTATGCTTGTCATGTCACTTGTCCTTCTCTTGATCTCCATTTGCCTCCTCTTCACTCAGCCACACTCTCTGAACTAAAAACCACAGATGGTAAGCCGACCACAGCTGAGTATGGGGGGGGGGGGTGTTGGGGGGGAGTCAGGCCATCTCCTGCTTCAGCCTCCACTGTATCTGTGTCATGTCTCTCAGGCCTCCCTGACCTTCACACAGTTCACAAGACGGCAGAAGGAGGAGGACAAAACATTTCCATATGTACACTCAAACACACACACACACTCATTGTACTGTTTGAGACATGAGCTAATCAGATTTTGTTCTTTGAACCAGGCTGTAAACATGTTAATCTCTGCTGTAAAAACAGACTTTTTTTTTTGAATGGGGTGTGTATGTGACTTCTGTTGCTTCTGCATCCAGCCTCAAGTGGACACTTCACTGACTTCAGGATTGTTCCACTTGTGAATCGGCTTCATTTTTCAACACCGGAGGTTGCTGCTTCATGCTGAGGCCCAGTGTTGTGATGCGTATCAGATGATGAGTGTATCGTTCCGTCATGTGAATGGAAGCATTTTTGAATGGTCGTGCATCCCGCCCTCATTTTCCCCTGAGATGAGAAATCTTTGTATTTCTGAGTCTGAAAAGGAGCTTCCAGTGACACAAAAATCGTCATATTGCGTCATCGGAAGGCGTTGCGGTTAGCGGGGTGAAACTACAACACTAGCTCCACTGAAGCTACAGACCAATCACAGATCAGTGGGTGGGACCTCACGCCCAGAACTTAAACTTAACGTCCGCCATATGGCTTGGAAGCTATGCTAACAGGCTCCGGTCTTGTGTTTTGGCTGCTGCGGCCTCCCTTAGTGGGAGTGGCCTGCGGTGCTGTGCATTCTGGGATTTAGTGTTTTTCATCCACATGAGCCAAAAAGACACTTTCTGCCTTTTCTCAACCAAGAAGGCAACAACTTCAAAATTGATTTCACATTTCTACATCTATGACCCAATGTCAATACAGATTCATGTTTCAACGGGTGAAGTATCCCTTTAACACATACAGGTCTTTATTTCCTCGGCGAGACTTTTTCTCTATTACACAGCAGGATATGTTAATATTATCAACCTTGTGAGATTATTACTGACATCTAATTGCTTCTTTAATAGCCGCGAGTTAACACCGATCACATTGGAGCTTCATTTGCAGGATGAAACAAGTTCCATAAATACTTAACGAGTCGATGAGAACAGACGGCTTCTCATTTTTTGGGCCTCTAATGAGGGCTCTTTATTGGCCCTCATTGTGAAAAGCAATGTTAAAATATTGACAACAGTAACAAAAAAACCTTTCTTCTGCATGTACAGTGTACGTCCAACATGAAGCAGCTTGTTCGGGTGGAATTGACACTGTCCCTGTTGCCTGGATACAGGACAGTGGATTCTGTTAAGATATTGAAAATCAAGGTCAAGGTAGTCTTTACTGTGCGACTCAACTGGGGGAAAAGTCGCCTGCTCGTCCTCTGTGTGGTATGTATAGCATAGCATGCAGAAACAAGATGAACACACTCAAGAGCTCTGCAGAAGTTCAAATAACAAACACACAGGGCCTTTTTTTTTTAATCTCCTGCAGCAAAAAGGTAAGAAAAAAACAAAAGGAGCTAAACAAACTTGAGGAAATGTTCAAGACTGAAAGACATTAAACAAAGACAAGTTGCAATCAAGCCCGTCACCGGTGATCATATGCAGCCAGAGCGGGGCCCTTGTTTTCATTCTGAACAAATTCTCAGTCTGGTAGTTCTCATTTCAGAGGAACTGAAATCAGAATAACCCCGAGGCCCTGGCTTGGCAAAACACCAGCATCCAAATATGTGTTAGCGTGTGTGCCATGAAGAAGCAAGCGGCTGTGTGTGTGTGTGTGTGTGTGTGTGTGTGTGTGTGTGTGTGTGTGTGAATATCATATGATCTCCTCCTTTTTCTGCAGCCCTCAGGACAAAAGTTTGAAACTTCCTTCTGTTGTTCTTGCATAGATTAGGTAACAGGTCCTGGAGGTTTTATCGTTATTATACTTTCCAAAAACAGATTCACTGCTCACAGAAGATAAAGAGGGCACGGCTCAGAGAGAGAATACCAAGCAGTACAGTGGATGAAGGTCTAAATCATGAAAAGGGAGCTGACCTTGGTACTGTAGTTTATGTAAAAGTGTTTTTCCTGTGTGCATGTATGGCTTTTGGGACCTTTTATATTCTACAAAAAAAGAGCTTTTTTATGCCCTATCTCCTTTGTTTAAACCATTATTATTTATACTCACCAAAAACAGCTTTCAAACACATGGATGTTAATGGATTGAGGGTGGTTTTGCAGATCACAGATTGCAGTTACTGTATATACTTCCTCTGTAAAAGCAGGTTCAAGTGCCCTTAATTGACTTCACGCTCTGATACTGGGAAGGCGCAGAGAAAAAGGCTCTAAGACTATATATAAAGGGTTTACATTTTTCACCTGCAGACTGAAATAGAAGAATAAGCAGCATGTCAGGGATGCAAATTAACATATGGTGGCTCCACCTGCTAAATACAGCAGATTTTCTTAATTAATCTTTTTTTAAATAAAGGAACTTTTTAGTTAGGAACAGTCACATTTAGGTAACATTGCATTTTGCACATTTGTCACGTATCTTCATCACAGTTTTTACTGTCATCTATCTAACAAGCGACAGCCTCTGGTGTTGAAAAATGAAGCCAATGCAGAAGTGCAAAATCCTGCAGTGTCCACTTGAGGCTGGCTCCAAGAGACCCGGAAATCACATACACACCCCATTCAAAAATGTCTGTTTTTAAGGTAGAAATAAACATATTTACGACCTGGCTATAAGAGGCTTAAGACCCGCCTCAGCTGTTACTCTCAGCCTGTCGTTAGGTTGACTGCAAGTTAGACTGAAACAGGATTTTGAGCATGACGACCGCCATCGATGGGATTCCAAAGCGCCCTGCAGAAACAGACGTGTGACATCACTCAGGCTTCTTCCATTAATATTTACAGTCTATGATATTGTACAAAGATTTCAGAAGTGACTGATAAGCAATTACGTTTCAAAAGTCTGACACAGTATTTGGTGAGGGAGAAACTGAAATATTAATCTTTTCACATATTCTGTGCATTGATGGAAA
Source organism: Labrus bergylta (assembly GCF_963930695.1). Classification (NCBI taxonomy): domain Eukaryota; kingdom Metazoa; phylum Chordata; class Actinopteri; order Labriformes; family Labridae; genus Labrus; species Labrus bergylta. Next base: position 30,068,848 of record NC_089196.1, on the reverse strand, counting down.
AGCCTGACAGGGAAACACATAATTCATATTAGTAACATTTATCTTGAGTTTGACCCGCACTAAAATGTTCTCAAAGTCTTAACAGGTAATGATAGAAATAACAGCTCTTATGAGTCCTACTTTTGGGGGAGGGGGGAATAAATAAATTCAAGTCAGCAGAAATGAGTCACTGCAAATCACATCACAGTGTCCCACACATGGACAGTAGTTGAGAAGGCCGCCTAGGTAGAAATGCCACATTGTTTTATTAATCTGTATGTAATCACCATCGTGTGCACATGCAAGAGACGGAGTGAGAGAAATCCACTGGTACGTCCCACCAGAGGAGACGGCGTAAACATGGGCTGTACATGAAGCAAAATCTGTTGGCGCGTAAAGTATGTTTCCACTGTGGTCGTTGTTCTTCCATCTTCATGCAGCTCGCTGCTGGATTGGCAACTCTTTCGTTGCATGTGACAATCTACAGAGTGCATGCTTAGCTAGGGTTCCCCCCCACCCAACAGGATATTAGATCGCCACTATTTAAGTGTTTGATATTTACAGTTTATAATTGGGGCAGATAATGTGTTCCTCTGAGCAGATTGGATCACTCACTCTTCTTACACCTCACACCAGAGGAAACTCTGACAAGATCATCTGTAGAACCATCAGAAAATCGTGACTGTGCTCAGTTTTGTCTGCAGGGTTCCAAAAAAACAGCCCAAAATATTCTGAGTATGCACTCGGCTTTAACTCTCTTTACACTCTTTACTCTTTACACACTCCCATTTTTGAACTATTTTAATCCCTGTATACTGTACCTAACCTTTCAGATCAAGACCTCTCTTAAAGGAAAAAAGAAAATCACAACAGCGTCATAAAGGTTGGATTTATTGCAGTTTTGTTATGATCATGTTGTATGCAGAGTGCATTAGTTTTCACTGAGTGTACCAAATCATCAGACAAAGTGGAGATCACCTCTGAGGGCAGCGTGTACCGACCACCATGAGACCACGAGTCTTTAAATTCAAACTGTCTCTGACTTTAAATGATTCATACTCTAATCATTGCAAAGTGTAGCGGGGAATATATGTGTGGGAAATTGTTCCAAGAAACAGCATAAAAAGTAAAAAAAAAATATATATTTTAAAATTTCCTGACAGCGAGAAGATTCCCTGTGATCAAAGTAATGAGGCTGAAGTACAGTATTTATTTATTTTTTGCAGGGTGCTGGTCTCCGTCAGAGTGCTGACCTAAACATTGCGGTCTGTATCTCAGTTGTAGCAGAGAGACTGCAGTGTGGTGGTTCACTGAGTTAATACAAAGCTGAAGTTGACTATAATTCATGCATATTCAGAAGATCATAATGTTATAAAAGACAAAAACTTTATTTCAGGGCTTTTAGCATCTACAGTATACGATAGGACAGTGGCTGTCCGTACCAAATCCCTGAAACATTTGCAGAAAATTACATATTGCGTTTGAAGTAGACAGCTGCTATTACGTTTGTTGGATTGTTACATTTAAAGCTGCATATCTGTTTTACGTTTGTAGGCTGTATTTACACTGTGGCACCCTCACCTTTTGTTTTGAGTTGCTGTGGCATCAAAATGGGTATCGATATCAACGCTTGACAAAGGCCATTAGGCTGACATGTGTCTGCGTTTTCCACTATTTTTCTTTCCTTTCAACCTTTACCTCTCCCACACAAGTTTGCCTGTAACTGCTTCATTCTCCACTCCACAACCAGACGAGGGGAAGCTGGTCCACTGTTGTTGTTTTTTCAATAATTTGTCCCTCACCTTGTATTCCTCATTACCCCGACACACAGTTCATAGTTTTGGGTATCGATATCCTTTGATCTTAGTATCAAATTGAAGTGTAAAGTTCTGGAAACAGTCTCTGAGAATTGTTTTCAAGCTTCAAAACTATTAGTTGACAAAATGTGTGAATATTCACAAATTGTGTGATTTTTTGTGAAATTTTCTGTGACTGGTTGGTTTCAGGGCCCAATACAATTTAGTTGGCGATGGTAAAAGCAAACACTGTACTTGCGAAAAAGTTTGCGTGTGTGGATTTACATCGTATGTAGTGAAGAGAAGGCGGTGTACTATAGGGAGAGGGACGCTGCATCCTAAAGGGAAACATCAAGTAAAATATGCTTTACAAAGTTTGATGGTTTCAATTAGATGTTAACGCCTTCAAGCAGATTCAAGAAACGACCACTTTTACAAACAACAACTAAAAAAACCTGGTGACAGCTAGCTAAACCAGCTATATGTCTCGCTAGCTGAATGACTAGCAAGCTAATGGCTAAGTACAGCTAGCCGTTAAGGCAGTTACGATAAATGCCTTTTATTTGCCCGCTGAGACTCAATCCCCTTTTTAAATGTCATGCAGGAGGATTCTTATGCTTCCATACGTAGCAAACATTGTCTGCTATACTGCAATAAAATTAAACATCACAAACATAAAACCTGTATGAATGTTTCTGTTTTCATATGCTGTAGAGCCCCTTAAGGCAAATTTCTGGTTTGTGAAATTCAAACATGTTTATAAAAAAAAATGACTCTACATGACCTGACTCCAAAAGAGTAGTCATTACTTTGATACACATCGATCTACTGATGCGATATCTCGCTCATGCTTCATTAAAAATGTATTAGATTCTGCTTGCATTAGACCAGGAGATCTACAATTCTACAATTCATTCATCAGACGCTTTTATCAACAGCGATGTACAACAGAGAGTAAGTACAACACAAGCAAGGGTCTGGAAAGGAAGTCTGATCTGACACACGTGCTGACAGGCAGTGAAGGGCTGAGCACCTTTTTTGGAAAGGTTAAAGTTATATATCATCAACAACAAGCACCGGGGGGCGACAGAGAAGAAGAGTCTAGTTAGAGACTTAGGACCCTGTTGGGTTGGTCTGCCTTTCATTGGCAGAGCGTAGAGGGCGGGAAGGAGTGTAGAACTGGATGACAGAGTTTAGATAAGGAGGAGCTGTTTTTGACGCTGTTTTGTAAGCGAGCAGCAGAGTTTTAAATTTGATGGGAGCAGTGACTGGGAGCCAGTTGAGGGAGATAACTGGGGACCCCCCCCCCCCCACTGTTCCTAGAGATGGTTAAGGCCTATAACTTATAACACGCCTACGCACTACTAGGCCTATCCAAACACTGGTAATGCAAAAGAATAAATCAACCAAAATTTATTTAATTTTCATTTAATTTAATAAAATGTTTTAATTTGAAAGTTAATTACTAATTTGTAATTTTTTTTTACAATAATGAGTCAAATATACAATTTTAAATGGCATTTTAATTTGTCTTTTGGAAGGCCTCTTGCGACCCCAAGGGGGGTCCCGAGCACCACGTTGGGAACCACTGCATTAGAGTACCACTTAGAAGGACTGGACCCATCACAGCTGCTGAGACTTTTTATAATAATGTTCATACATAACTGCAGACACTTTTTCAGGATCTTTGATTCTGTTTGATACTAATGATCGGCTTGCTTTGTGCACGTTTATAACTTTACCGTTATTGTCTTTGACATTTTATGCTACAAAAGCTTTTCTGCATTGTGCGACATTTTGGCAGTTTGGCTCGTGCTTCAGTTCGTGCTCGGAACATTAATTTGCTTTGTTTGGATAAATCAGTGAACATAAACATGTGCCGACCTTTGGCCCGGTGCTAATTTGTCACTGTGACGTTTTTCAGCATGTGGGTGTTGCTGTGCATCTTCATGTTTTTGTGCAACTTGAAGTACTCCGATTTGTTTGTGCGATGAGGCCTCAGATTGTGTATGTATGCCTGCACACGCCCTTGTGTGTGTGTGTGTGTGTGTGTGTGTGTGTGTGTGTAATGGTGTGGCACGTTCATGACATCTGCAACACGCCTGAAACAAAAAACGTCAGCTGGCCTCTTTTGTTTTTAGACGCACATATGGTCACGTATAAACCCTCTGCTTTTTATCGGGGAGTGAAAGAGCTCTTTATGTTGTGTGAAAGAGTTTGTCCCACCATTGTATGGATGTGTGAATTTGTCTTGTTAAGCCAGTTTCATGGTCTTTTCATCGATACGTCTCCCTCGAGGTGTCTGCAGAAGTGTGTGTTTCTGTAGACTCTCTCTCCTCTGTGTGTGTGTGTGTGTGTGTGTTTGTGGGGGTGCTGGGTGTATGCACAAGATAGTGTCATTATTTGTGTGTGTGTGTGAATTGGGGGTTTTCCTGGGTCTGGTTTATATCCGCTGTGTTGATCAAAAACAGATAGAAGCAGACAGACAGACCTGTGTGCACACATGAACACGTCTGCTCTCGCTCGCTCTTTCACACACACACACACACACACACACACACACACACACACACACACACACACACACACACACACACACACACACACACTGATTAGAGCCGTATAAACAGAAAAAGTTATCAGTCTCTGGGTGGTGCTGCTTTAACAGGAAGCCCAGGCTGATATAGTTGCTGTATAGTGCACACACTGACTACATTCCTCTAACGCAGTATCAGACTGTCTCCCTGTATCTGACATCTAATAGACCATGGCGCCATTATTCTTGCAAAGCAATTTACAAATACATAAACAGATCCACAAATGCAGATAGTTGCGCAAAGCATGCTGGGATACCTTGCGATGAGCAAAAGAGGCTTGTGGCACCACTCCTTTAACGACTCTTTTCTCCGTCATTGTGTCATGTCATCAATTTTAGGATAAAAGCGTGATGTATTATTTAGGAAGGGGATCTGGTTGACTCCTCAGTTCAAGACAAAAAGTGACCAGCGAGGCTAAGTGGATAAAAGTGATCCATGATAAGCCTGTGAGTCTGAGTTCAGGGTGAACAAAACCTCATCACATGTGTTTGTGGAGCAGAGAGCCCATTGAGAGGCCTGCATCAGTCATGACGGATGAATTGTGTGTATTTTCAACTCTGAGAGCAAAATAAGATTTCTCTCAGGACTTTAAAGGCTTTATATGCGATTTTTTTCATCCAGCAGATGTCGCCCTTGAGCACCAGCATGAAACCAAAACAACTCGCGCTGCATTGTTGTGTTAGCATGCTAATGCTAGCGATCTTTATTATGCTGGTATCTTCACACTGCATGTAAATTTACCTGAAATGAGCGTGATCTAGAAACACAGTTAAGCAGTGAGTACAGTATGTTATTCTTCTTTTCTCTAGTCCCTCAATTAAACAACTTTTATACACGAGGGGAGGAGTCAGCCGGCCGTCCCGGCGATGTAAACAAACTGAAGATAGGACTCTGAAAACTCTGAAAACATCACAGACAGTGGGACTCGGGTGTTACACCCATTGTAGACAGTCATGACTCACAGAGTTATTTTCAGAGGATATACTTGATTTCTATTATATTTAAGTGTGAAAAATCGCATATAAAGCCTTTAATGAAGAAAGCATTGAAAAAAATTATCACCTGACGGAGACCTCTGCTCAAAACATTGTGATGAATTAAAACTTTTTGTGGCATTTGAGAAAGTGTGCTGGCTTATCTTCCTTCTCAGTCTGCTGATTTCGCACTGCCCTGCACCTACCACTACCTCCTTTTCTCAGTAATTTAAAGCCATTGATTATTATCAACGCATTTTTTGAAGAAGAGAAAGATATACTTACTTAATACTAATCCCACAAGGGGGAATTCAATTTTACACTCATAGGTGGAAATAGACACACATGCACAAACAGGATACTATGGACATGCACTAATAAAGAGAAATCTTATCCAAAGAATTTCAAGTTATAGACTTCATGTTGAGTGAACTGATCAAGCAATAAAATAACAACACTTAGTAAGTCTTTATTCCTCAGATATTTACAAGAGAGACGCTACCTCACATGGCTTCAGAGCCACTAAAGAAGCAAGAACTATCAAAGCTCAGACTTAGCTTTAGATTCATTTTTTTTTAATCTTAGGCCACATGGAGGCAAAATTAATAGGATCAGTGTTTTTAAAAAATGACTTTAAAGTGACTAACCCTTTTCTCATTTTCTTTGACAGAAGGATTTAGTTTTCATATCCAGAGGAGGTCGGGAGGGGAAATATTTAATTTTTGTGTTCCTTATTTTTCCCCATCCTAGTTTGCATATCTTTAGCCTCCAGGCAAGTGCTGTTAATTAGGCAAACAGGTAATTCCCAGCACGAGCTGAAGGCTGCGCGTGCCTGTATGCATGTGTGTGTTTGTGAGCTTTTCTGTGCAAGTGTGTATTTATGTCTGTGTGTGTTTGTGTGTGCCTGAACGCAAAGGCCAAACTCAGCATAAAGCAGCTACAATAAAACGTTAATGTGAGCGTCCATGGAGAAAAGGAGTTGAAATGCAAGTGGAGACGAGAATCAAAAGGCTCGCCGTGCATTATTGAACAAGTTGCATTTCATAAAGAAATGCTTTTCAACACAGCACCCAAAAGGAATTCTCTCAATGCATGCTATACTGTACGCTGCTGATGGAAGAGAAGAAGTGATATTATTGAACGGGGAGAGGCTGACAGAGGTTGGTGAGAGAAATGTGATATTCCCTCTCTGTGTGTCAGGCTCACTGGTGTGTGACATGTCCGTCTCTGTGGGGACTTCCCGCCTCTCCCTCCATATCTTTTTTTTTTACACATCACTCTGTCCACCTCTCCTCCATCTATTTTTTTGTGTTGTCTCCCTCCTCTTCTGCCCTTGTAGTTTCTCAACCATGTCATATTTTTTTTTTCTTTCTTTCCTTCCCACCCTTGAATACTTCCCCCACCCGCCCACACACACTCCACACTTATTCTGTGTGTGGATGTCTTAATGTATTCATCTGTCCCCAGTATTTTATCCGTCGCTGTGGTCCAGATTGGCTTTGAAGGGAGGTGCGGTTATCACAACAGGTGGTGGTCTATCACAGCTTATTGTGACACAGTTGCAACATTCATACCCCCACCAGGCAGGCGTAATTTAAGTGCAACTTTTCTAAATGTCACAAAAGAAATGCATTTATGTAAGCTGAGTACAGACAGTTTTGTAGAACATGTTGCCACACTGTGTTAGTTGAATAATCTTTTATTGAAGAAAAAAAGAAAAAAAAAAAGCCCTTTCACAGCCGATGAAACAGCTCTTTATTTTTGGGGGTTTTCTTACTTGAAGTTGTGTGGGGTGTTCACACATGCACAAAACTCCTGAGAACGTCAGGATTTTTTTGAGGGGGTGGAGCTGAGTGTGTGACTCAGACGGTCGAATATTTCACTTTGACTTTACTTTGTGCATCTTCTGTTTGAAATCAAAGTTAGAACGCAGGAGAAAGCGAGTGGGAGGGGTTTATGATGATTACATCCAGCGACTGAAACACAACCATAGACAGTGTAGCTTCATTATGTTTTCAGTTAGCTAGTATGTTCTTCACTTATGTTTTCTTGATGAAATGAATGTCAAACTACGCACAGATGATTTAGAAGTTAAAAAAAATGTCATCATAGCTTCAGACTCTGTTCTGTCTCCTGAGACCCCTCCTCCTCCTGTCCAATAGAAGCTGTGAGGTGCATGTGTGAACGACCCCTTTCAGGAAGATTTCAGAGGCAAAATGACTGAAATTTTTGAGACATTTTAACGAGAGCAAATGTGAAAATGGCTACTGTTTGTTTATCGCCTGCAACTCAGTGGAATAAATACGCTTAAAAACTAAATTCTAGTCATTTCAAACCTTGGAAAACCGAAACGTGGAAACACATTTGCGGAAAAAAACGTAATAACAAGCATTTAAAAAACTTTGAATTTGTCAAATAAATGACAAGATTAATAACTGTACCCTTTATCCAATCAGCTTCCTGCAAGTCTGGATGAATGTAAACACAAGGAAAAAACACACACTGTTAAATTGTCTCTTATTATATTATTTTAACAAAGTTTCAGTGCAGAACATGAAACTTTTAAGCTGCAAGAGTTCATAGCTATTGTTAATTTACAACTCTTGTCCCTAGTTTGGCCTTAAAGTTTAAAAAATATACAAAACTCAGTAACATCGTGCTGCTAGAGGCCCTTTAAGGTCACATCAACCAACATGAACAGAAGTTTTCCAAACACCAAATAGTGTCCACAAGTCTCTGAATGTGCACCAGGAGATGCTGCAGGTCCAGAAGTGAAACCAGCAGAGAACAAAAGACGTCATTGTGTTGAGCTCTTTTAAAAAAAATCAAACATCATTGACCTAAATACCCGTGTTGCAGCACTATCGCTGTTCTCCGTCAATCACCACTAACGGGCACCACCTGACAGTTACATCATAAATCGTGGAGGCGAGTCGTCAGAAGAGTCGCTCATTATCTGCCCAAACAAACAGCCCAGCTCTCCTGTGCTGAAGCCGGGCTGATTGTGGAGATGAGGAATGAGTTTCTCAAGGTTAAATACACATTGTGAGATGAGTGTTTTCCCACTTCCATCAAAGAGTGGGAGATAGAGAAGTGTGTAGATCAGTTTAAACTTATTCCTCTTACGTGTTTCTAGTTAAATATTGCTATAGCCTCGAGCACTATAGAGCACCTCATAGATAATCAAGTATTCTTCTGTTTTTAAGACTCAAATATTCATAAATAAATAAGCTACTTGGGACTCTCCAAACTACTTCAAATTCTGAGTACTGTGTGGGTTTGTACCTACAGTATGTACTTATTAAGTACTTATACACTTGACAACAGCCACAACCTGAATTAACTGAAAAGTAATAATTTACACCGACAAATTTATAAAAACCAACACAGCGTTAGTCCAAGACTCAATGTTTTTTTGGATTTCCCTGCACTGTGGGCTCCCTGCACTGTGGCTCAGTTGGTAAAGTCGGTCTTCTCTCAAATGGAAGGTCGGGGGTTTGATCCCCAGCTCTTGCAGCCATCATGTCCGATGTGTCCTTGGGAAATACACCCATTGTTGCTGATGATGACTAGAAACGCGCTATACAAGGACAAGTCCATTTACCATTTACTGTCACAGCTAAATTCCTTCAGATTTCTTTGCACCTGTTCGAAAAAAAAAGGAAAAGATCATACAATCTAAATGTATTCTCTGCCTGGGTCCCATCAGCCTTTGGAGCTGACTGAAATAAGTTTGTAAACAAGTTCAGGCCAGCGCCCTCCTTTTCTTCTACTTTGTTTTCTGGCTTTGTGCACGTCTTGGATTGGGTACACTGATTCCAACACAGCTGGTATAACAGTTAAGTTCACGGGGCCCGCTAACGTCGGTAACATTACAAAAAAAATGGTTTTATCATTTTAAGAAGAACAAAACATCAAATGTGTTTTTGTTGTTTTAAGAGGTAATGGTGAGTATTTAGGTGTAAAATAAAATGTAGTTATTGTTGATTAAAGTCTTTATATGCGATTTTTCACACTTAAATATAATATAAATCAAATATATCCTCTGAAAATAACTCTGTGAGTCATGACTGTCTACAATGGGTGTAACACCCGAGTCCCACTGTCTGTGATGTTTTCAGAGTTTTCAGAGTCCTATCTTCACTTTGTTTACATCGCCAGGACGGCCGGCTGACTCCTCCCCTCGTGTATAAAAGTTGTTTAATTGAGGGACTAGAGAAAAGAAGAATAACATACTGTACTCACTGCTTAACTGTGTTTCTAGATCACGCTCATTTCAGGTAAATTTACATGCAGTGTGAAGATACCAGCATAATAAAGATCGCTAGCATTAGCATGCTAACACAACAATGCAGCGCGAGTTGTTTTGGTTTCATGCTGGTGCTCAAGGGCGACATCTGCTGGATTAAAATTAGGATGGACCATGTTTTTGCTAACCTCCAGTGACCCTCCCCATGTGACTGGACCCCAGAAATCTGTCCCCTTTATCCCCCCCCCCCCCCTTATGGGCGGCCTTGAACAAAGTTTAAATTATTCCTGAAATGTGAACTTGCCACATATCTATACTCCAGGTTTGTCACCATAAGAGGATAACACACTCCCTTCAGCTCATTCAGCGCTGTATCTCCCAGACAAACCACTGCCTCTTTCAATATTCTTCTCATAATCCTTTAATGTTCTGGATGTGTATTCCTCCATATTTATTTGTAGAGCAGTTATTCCAAACATGGGAGACAAAGCCATAAAAATAAATTGAATTTTCCATAAGCAGAAACGTTCATCCTCTTTATTAAACGCAGAGAAGAAAGTAATCAAACCACGAGGATTTCCAAGATGCCTTTCTTCTTCATGTGTTGAATAGTTCCTCCCATCATGCAGTTCTCTATATGAACAAACAGCGAGTTAATGAAGTGGATAACATACAGAGATGTACATGTTGTCAATGCATGTTTATGTAAATATGTCAGACCATCTGCTTCAAGTAGAGCTAACTTGAATATGTAATTAACTGACATCATCGTGGTTATATCTTTGAGTGGTATCCATAGCAACAGACATGATGTAGTCTTTCTGAAAAGTAGGTAGCAGAAAAGTGTCAGGAGTTTAGTGTAGGGGGGAAAAAAAACACAAGGCCTCTTTACGTGATTGCGGGGTCTTTGGCTTCCAAACACGAGCTCGGTAACTTAGTTTAACTGCATTCAGGAAATAACAAAGTCTGCTTCAAAAGGAACAATATGCACTTCCCCATGGTAATCAAATCCTCTTTTCAAAACAACTGATCCAGAAAGCCACAAAATATCATTACTACCCTACTGATCGGAGTGTTGTTTTTTATATACCTATATTTACCCTTTGATAGGATGATGAAAAAAAAAAAGGGAAGAGAAGGAGAGAATGGAGGCACACTTAATACTTTTCATGTATAATAGTAATCTAATTTGCCTGCCACTCTGACTGATTGCAATCAGCGAGGGTCCCTCGCCTCTGGATTGGGACTGAGGCGAATGCTGCGGAAATCTAATTGAACAGCTTTTGTGTTTGTGTCTCCATGAGGGCGGTCCACTTTGCTGTTTATAACCGAGCCGACTGACTGTGTGTCATCTCTCTCTTTCTTTCTCTCCGTGTCCCTCTCATCCTTTTCTTCTGGGACCCCGCCTCGCCCCCTGCTGCCAGACTGTGCTTCTTGTGAAACTACAAAGTCCACAGTAAACGCTTCTGAAACCCCTTTTTTCAGACCACTTTAATCAACAAAAAGCGCCTGGCGAAAAAAAAATGAGTGAAAGGAGGATAAAAAGTTAACTTGATGTAGCAGGAAAAGTTGAAAGCTGCAATTATCAAGTGGAAAGAGTCGATCGCTTTAAATCAGGAAGAAAAACAAAGAAAAAGTGGAAATTTTGACCTTTCTTTATGTTCCGTTTAAGGTACGGGTGCAAACGATGATCATGGTTTAGATCATTTTTTGGATTGACCAATAAAACATTTATATTCATAATAAAACCACAGACGCATCAGATTGCAATGCATTATCATTCATCTTAAAGGCACAGTGTTTAGATTCCCTCTCAATCAAAACAATAACAAAAGGTGACGTCGAGGCTGGCGAGGAATGATGGGAGTTCTCCCTGCTACTGGATGAAAACAAACACCACGTTGACTGTAGTGAAGATGAACGGGCGAAACAGACCTAAGGAAGAGAATATGTTTAGAGTCGATGTTTCCAAGAATAATTTACATATATGTAAATGTCGTACTGTATACACATACAGTACAACAGCTTTGAGTAGCAGCTCACGCTTCCTTATGTCACAGTCTTTGCCGTAACATCAGGTGTTTCCACGGCGACAGACATTGTCATAAAATTCGACATATTGTACGTTTCATAATGCATACACCCTCTATTTTCATCACTACATAGGTTAACACTGCTACAATTTTAATGATAATCATGGAGGCAGTCAGATGTAGAAAGTGCTTTTAAGAATCAGAGTACAAAGGACTGTAAAATAAAACTCTGCATCATTTAAATACCTGTATTTGATCCCCTCCAGTTGATTGAACAACAATGCAAACACTGAACTGAAATCCGTCTGTGACTAACAGATTTGCTTTAATCTACAACATGCAAGAGCTTTGAATATGTTGAACATGTAACATATGTACACTTTTCATTCAGCAGATGTGTGTGTGTGTGTGTGTGTGTGTGTGTGTGTGTGTGTGTGTGTGTGTGTGTGTGTGTGTGTCTTTGCACAGGCTGCTCCTGCAGTGTGTGTTTGTGTGTGTAAGACAAAACAACAAATGGGGACAAAGCATGGAGGGACGATATCGAAGTTAAGTTATGAAGGGAAAAAAAAAAAGGTACAAGCATACACTTGAATTATACACACACACACGCACACGCACACGGACACACACACACACACACACACACACACACACACACACACACACACACACAAACACACAAACAAACAGGGCCTTTATTGCTCTTGTCATGTCCCTCACTCGTCTTGTATTGTATATACAATATATTATATTAAAATAAAATAAAAAATAAAAAAATGAATAAACAAAATAAAATAAAATAAAATAAAATAAAATAAAATAACATAAAATAAAATAAAATAAAATAAAATAAAATAAAATAAAAAAATAATAAGTTTAGTTATGTTGTGTAAAACGGTAAAAAGTTATCAGCACCAGATTACAGCGGGCTGTGGGGCGACGTAACTAATGCTGGGCTAGTGGTTGTTGTTCAAGGCATCCACCAGTTGATTCTAGGGATGCATCCGTTTAACATCGGTATCGGCAGATATCGGCCCTGGTGACAGGGCAAATAATGTTAAATGGACTTGAGCTTGTTTAGGGTTTTCTAGTCTCCTGACTACTAAAGCACTTTTACATCGCATGTCACACCTACACATTCACACACTGATGGCAGAGGTAAAGTGACCATGAAAAGTAACTAAGCTAATTCATACACATTCATGTGCCGCTGACAAAGCAGCGGGAGCAATTTGGGGTTAAGGGTCTCACCCAAGGACTCATCGGAGGAAGTGAGGATCGAACCCCCGACCTTCCTGTTGAGAGACGACCCTACCACAGTCGCCCCTGGTGTCAGTAGCCGATTTTTATCTGTTGTGTCATGGATCACATGTGCCAGGAAACGTTGGGTCGATCCTTACAGAAGACAGAACTGTGATCTGTTTCACCAAAATTATTAAAAAAAGGGACGTTGATGCTTTTCAGGAGAAGGGTGAGCTACTCACAAACAAAGTGCATTCCCATCAATCATTTAGCTCTGGCCTCCTGTTTGGTACCACATAATAGCGGTTTTATACGCATGTCTATACCCAAACATCATTACTCAAAAGTATTTCACTGGAGGGACAAATAACTATCAGAAGTACAACAAAGTCATTCAGTACACCATCACAACTGAAAATGTCAAAGATGTCCTGAGGCTTTTTTTCCCCCTCTCTAGGGAAATGAGCACAGACTCCTATAAATCTAGACATTGTAATTAGACAAAGATACTACTGACTCCCATAAATCCAGAGGTTACAAGTCTATTTCCTGTCAGTGGAGGGGCACACTTCCTGTCAGAGTGACAGAGCGGGTCAGAAGTCACAGAGAGAGGTCAGCAGTCTGTTTCACATCAACAACCCATCAGCTCCGTCTCTCTCTCTGTGTGTTTACCCTTCAGCCTGTTTCTGCACCATTCTTTTATTCTCTCCCATCAAATCTTTAAGCCTTTCCCCCCCTTCATCTCAGCTTCTTCTCTTCCCCTCTCATTCTTCCTTTTTTTTTTTTTTGGTTGCTCTCCCGCTGACATGCTCTCTCTTTAGTCCCCTCAGGCCCAACAGAACAGACCTGACTACACCACCCGAACAGCCTCCCAAATCAAATTAGCATGGACAAAACAGAGTAATAAAAAGTAATGGCTTGTTATACGAGTACACACTCACAGGCAGGATGAGTCCTCCAGTGGTCTTATCTGCAGTGTTAGGTCGGTTTCTTTGTTACTTCTTACTTTGATTAACTGACTTTACAAGATTGAGCACAAAATACAGATATGATAGGAAGCGACTGCTCCTTATCTCAACCCTAACCCTACAACATTACGCTTTCCCTTAAAGGCTTTATATGTGATTTTTCACACTTAAATATAATATAAATCAAGTATCTCCTCTGAAAATAACTCTGTGAGTCATGACTGTCTACAATGGGTGTAACACCCGAGTCCCACTGTCTGTGATGTTTTCAGAGTTTTCAGAGTCCTATCTTCACTTTGTTTACATCGCCGGGACGGCCGGCTGACTCCTCCCCTCACGTATAAAAGTTGTTTAATTGAGGGACTAGAGAAAAGAAGAATAACATACTGTACTCACTGCTTAACTGTGTTTCTAGATCACGCTCATTTCAGGTAAATTTACATGCAGTGTGAAGATACCAGCATAATAAAGATCGCTAGCATTAGCATGCTAACACAACAATGCAGCGCCAGTTGTTTTGGTTTCATGCTGGTGCTCAAGGGCGACATCTGCTGGATGAAAAAAATCGCATATAAAGCCTTTAACATCTAAAAAAAAAAGGCTTCTAAGCTATAATAAAACACAGCCGTCGATGTTGTGCTTTGCCTCTGGTCACTTCCTGTCAGCACCTGTGTGTCCGATCGGACTTAAAGCTGATCGTTTGCTCTTACTGATGTTGTTTCCTCCTTTGTAGATCCTTGCTTCTGCTTACTCTCTGATGACATCGCTTTGGATAAAAGCGTCATGAATTGTAGAATAAAGACTTGGATGAGACAAATATTAGTTTGCATGTGCATCATTATTAAGTGACAAAGTTCTCATCAAACCATAATGCAAACTTCATGCAAAGACTTTATTACCCATGTTGGTGACTTCTATTCATTTTCTTGGACTTTGACTTGAGTTGGGACAAGTAAATCCTCATTTTGGACTGGACTTGTAGGTTTAGTGCCAGATACCAAGTGGTGTAGAGATTGCTCACAAAACCTTCACCTATAATTCCAAGGAGCACGATGGGGGAAATGGTCTGAATATTGGCGTGTATATGAAGATGGACGTCGGGCGTTGACATCTTGTCCAGGTGACCTCCTTTGGAGCCAGAGTCTACAAAGTAGGGATCGGCTGATGGAGCCGAGACATTGACGTCCTGCCCCTTCTGCTGACTAAAGCACACATTTAACTTATCTGTAAAACAAGAGAGATACAGAAGAACAGATTCTCATGTCAGATTGAAACAGACAAAATTGTTTTATGGAAAGTTTAATAACTCTTGTGTTGGTTTCCTGTCACTGTTCCTTCTCTACTCTGATGGAGCCTCATTTGTCAACAGGGCTGTCAATCATCTGTCGGGCATTTTACTCCTTTTTTTTATGGCATCAAATGACTGCTAAAATGCCCCCAAAAAGTGAACTCTTGGTCACAAAGCATCATGATGAGAAAAAGACAGAAATCATGTTTAAGACAAAATGTATTTAAGGTGTGTTTCGATTTTATCATTCGACCCGTGTCCCATTTGTTGACATGAAGGAGGCGATGTTTATAAACTATACTGACTGGCTGTCATTAGGGGGCGCAAAAAATATGCACAAAAAAATCAGGGAATTTCTTCATCACCGTGTGTGTGTGTGTGTGTGTGTGTGTGTGTGTGTGTGTGTGTGTGTGTGTGTGTGTGTGTGTGTGTGTGTGTGTGTGTGTGTGGAATGCGTCAGTGATTAACATGTTGTCAAAGCTGGAACAGACCTGTCATTGTTTCCCCTCCAACCATTATCTACTTTGTTCAGGTGTTTATGTTCTGTGCAGGAGGTCCTGTAACCTTTGACCTTTCATGGTTGTCAACACATATGAGGTATGGAGACGTCATGTTAATGGTTACAGCTGATTTAACGTTTCAAACAGCAGTCATCAGTGCCATACTTTCTTCAAGCGTTTCTTTCAAGTACAAAGTGTTCAGCTGATAAGAGGAGGAATCTTTTCATTTTCTTTATTAAAAGTGCAGCAAAGTCAAAAAGTGAAGTCATGCACAACATGTACTCAGAAAACTTCAGGTTCAAAGCGAGACAAAGCTCTTATTGTTCCCTATTGTTGAGAAGCAACAAAAAAAATTCAAATGTAGCCCAAAGTAAAAAAATCTCAGTCCTGCCATCGGAGATCAAAATGCTTATATAACAAAGCAAATATATTTTTTTATCATAAAAACAAACGATCAATTATGCAAAGCACATACTTTGATAAAAGTGTAATAAGGCGGCGGGGTCTTCCTCGGAGAGCTGGTACTTTCTGAATATTACTTAATTGTTAATATGGCTCTTGTGTTTATTTTTATCATCCCCCCACACTCCTGACTCCTTCTTGTTTGTTGTTTTCCTTCCCCCCCCGTCTTTGTTCTGGCAACCTGCTGTGTGCTGACACATGCGTCATTTCTGTTTTTTTTCCACCCAAAAACATTACTTAGCACCACAGGCTGATTTCTAAACAGCCATCCTCAGTTCACTGACGACTAGCTCAGAATATAAGAACAGCAGGATTCAGATGGAAGAGACCAATGAGTGCAGTTAATTGTTCTCTCCTTTATACTTAGGACAGATGATGTACATGTGCACAGTTCATGTTTTTGGGTATCAAAGGGAGGTCTCTTTTCTTTGCCGGGTTACACGTTCAATATGAGTAAGGAAGGCTTAGAGACACACTGTCTGCATCATGACTGAAAATACTGCAATGTTTGCAGTTTGTGTACATATTGTTGAACTTACAATATGTCAAATTTCATTACAAGGCTTTTATTAAAACGTCTAAATTAATAAAAAATCGATAAACCTATGTTATATTACTAACTTACTTTACCTCAAGTATTTCCAACAGTTATCAAAGCAAGAGAAATCCATCATTTTATAGTTGCAACGTCTTATAGTGACGGCCGCCATGACAGAGCCCCCATTAAAAATGCACGACATGTTTGTCGTTGCCATGGAAACACAGCGATTTCAGTTCAAATCACAGCTGGCTACACATACGCACATGGTCCCAGCCGGGGTTTCTACCTGGCAGTTGTTTTGCAGATTTCTAACACAATGTATATAATTTAAAAACGTGTGGAGATCTGGACCCAGATTGAACAACAACTCCGCTAAATACCCGAATATGAGCTGAAAGAAGTGGCCTGGGTGTTTAGTTACTCTTTAAAACAAAACAAAAAAAGACAACAGCAAGCCTATTTATCTCTGCTTTTTTTAATACCCGGTGTGGTTGAAAATCAGGCGTGCAAGAGTGCACATGTTGAATGTTTTTCTGGAAAATTAAAGACCTGACTGCTCTAAAGTTATCAAGAAAATGTCAGGAGTTCATGCGTGAAAGTATCCATGATGCATAGGGGCAAGGATGCTTGAACAAGAGGCTGCACAGGTAGGGGGGGGGGGTCTCATTATTAACAAGTGCAGACCAGCAAAGTTTGTTCTGCTAGAGCCCGAGCTGATGGACTTCCATTAATGACCGAGAAGAATCTTAAAGGAAAGCAAGAAGGCTGAGCTCACATGATAGAAAAAATAAAGTTGCTGGTTATTTCTGTTGTCTGAGTCAGAGCAGTAATACAAACAAACGATCACTCAGCACTTATTAGCCTTATACATCTGAAAACATTGTTGATACATGGAACAAAACCACAATAAAAACACTGCAGTGGTCCAGTTTGTGTAATCACAGCACAAACAGGCTTTGTATCTATGACTCAGAGAGAGTTTTCAAATTCATACCATCAAAAAAAAAAAGGAAGCAAAACTCCCGACCATGCCAGATGTGTGTGCTGTAATTTCATCACAGCAGCAGGGAAGTGTGAAGTAGCCCACTGAGTGTGTGTACCAGGTGTGTGAGTTTGTCCTTTCTGCTCTGAGAGCAGAGAGCGCCGGTGATATACGACCAAAACTGTGAGTCTTTAGGCTGCACACACACACACACACACACACACACACACACACACACACACACACACACACACACACACACACACACACACACACACACACACACACACACACACACACACACACACACACACACACACACACACACACACACTCAGTCAGACAGACTGACTCACTGGTCTGTTCCTGTGGAGTGCTGATAACAGTGTTTGCTCTGGGGCCTCTAGAGCAAGTGTTTGTGTACGTGTGTGTGTCTATGTGTGTGTGTGTGTGTTTTTATGTGTCGTCCTTCATGTGAGCAGACACACTGGAGATTGTGTAACGGATAAAGTGAATGAGCCAAAACAAAAGAGAAAAGTAGGCAAATTTTCAAGAGAGTCTGTCAGTTTCTGTGTTAGGAAGATTGTACAACTTCATTGGTCTGGGCGTGTGTTTGTGTGTGAGTGTGTGAGTGTGTGTGCGTGTGTGTGTTGTTTCTTCTCCATAAAACAGGAGTAGCAAATTCTTTTGGAAGTGTTTCTCGCTCAGAATCAGATACCGTTGTTGAGAGACTGAAAGAGAGATGGAGATAATTGGAAAGAGAAACCTGGTGAAAAATGATCAAGATGTAGCAAAAGATGGAGAAAAAAAAAACACGACTTAGAGGCAAAGAAAGAAAAAGTGAAGTATTTCAAAAGTGTGTTTGTCTTTACGGCACACAACACCAAAACCATCGCATCACTCCGTTTCCAAAATGAACTTCTACTTATCCACACCGAGCTGCTGAAGCTACGTTCAGACGAAAAAAACAAAGCAACATTTTGGCCTCTTGTTCGTGCAAATTTGACTGTGAATTATTTTGTGTTTTAGTGCTGGCTATAAATGTCACACACAGGTTGTTTAACTTTTTTCTCCAAGAATGTGTCTTGATAAAGTTTACTGCCGACTGCACACCAATGAGCAGCTTTCCTCTGAAGCTGCTGAGCGACATTTTCACTGTATCAAGCAAGTGACAAGATGGCTTCAATCTGTCTCATCACAGACGTATGAACCCCAAAATAAACAGCTTTTTGTGAATTTATTTCAACCAATCAGTTGAGAGAATATAAATAGCTACCTAGTGTTTCAGATTCTTGGAAAGTAGTCATGAACAGGTCTGTCTGTTCAGTGGACATTGGCTGAGTCATTTTTGAAGCAGTCAGGAGAATCTAATCACTGATACAGTTTTGAAAACAAGGCGTCATCCGTCTCTTTTTAATTTAAAAGATTCATGATGCCCAGCAGTTGTTTTTTTGAATCTTTGCTTCAACTTTGTTTGCAGTCATGCTGCAAAAAAACATTCACTTCACTCTTGGTTTGAACACATCTTTAGAGTCTCAGAGTGTATAAAACATCAGCGTTGTCTAAGACAGGGGTTCTCAAACTTTCAAAATAAGACCTAGTAAGGGTGCAAGAGACCGGCGACCCAGGCTGGTTTAGTTTGAAATCGGCTCCTCCAAGCAAACAAGTTCATAATTTGAAGTTATTTCAAATACGTATTAGTTTTTTTTGGAAGGCAACGCATGACCCCCTCCCAGTTTGTATCTCCTAACCCCATTTTAGGACGCCACAATGAAAATGCTACCTCCACCTGACCTGCGATAAAACTAGAAACAAAGAGGAGGATCTGAGGCGGGCCTTAGGCATCCTGGCTACAACGCTTCTTCCTGTCAGTCATCTTAGCTAACCGCTAAATTAGCAAATGTATTATTATGTCTGAGTTCAACAAACACACACAAAGTTTGCACCAATAAAGACACGACCTAGTGATACTATTTTTATGTTTGAATCAGACTGCAGACATCTTTATTCCTGTGGAAGAAATTAGCATTTTAATATAAGACCTAATGGGGATTCCCTGGCTTTCGCAGCAAGCCTCAAGTGGACACTTGAGGAACTGCAGGTTTTTTTGTACTTCTGCATTGGCTTCATTTTTCAACACTCGAGGATGCCCAATGTTCCGGACATATTCTTTTTGGAAAACAGCTCTTTCCACATTTGTAGTTTCATTTTAGAGGATCTGTTTGGTCTCTTTGATCAGTTGGTTTTGTCTTTTCATGCTCTCCTTGAACTCACGATTATTTGATCAAATTAAGTGTGTTGATCAAAATTGTGATTTATTTGGATGTAAATGAATTTCTAGGAAAAAACATTCTTGAACAAAGGTTCAGCACCTTTAGACTGAAAAGAACTGTAATGGTGTGCAAATGTGTGATCAAAAAAAGAGGCTTTGAGGAAACATAAATTTGATTTGTGACCTTTATTGCTGTACAGCTTGTAGAGCAAACTTATGCCATTATCGCCCTGAACTTTAGGGTTTGAAAACGCAATTCGTGTCTGTTAGTGCAGACACGAGGCTAATAGTGAGAGAAACAGAGCTAAGAGAAAGACTCGGGACCAAGAGGAGGTAAAAAAAAAAGAAAAGTGGAGAAATTGAGACACACACAGTCAGCGATGAGGAGCACAGAAGTGGAGATGAGTGGAGTCCCCCAAGGAAAATCTCACTTTACCACTGAGACAACCCACCATCATCTCCTCTAAAGTACTGAGTGTCAATCCCACCGTCTCTCCTCCAGCTCTAACCCCCTCTCTACAGTGGAGGTGAGTCCCTGCAGAAAATGTGGGAGGAGTACCTCTCACCGCATCAAGCACTCACCTCAGTGGCTGGGTCGTGCTTCCTGTGAGTGGGCGCTGCTGACGTAGGTGTTCATTCTCAAGATGGCCGAGTATATGCTGTAAACTATAATCAAAGTGTTGAATACAAATCAACTTTTCAAAATATTAAGGAGTAAAAAGACAGCAATCTCTATTCATGCAACCAACGAAGAAGTCAAAAGCGGCAACAGAGACATCAATTAATGTAGCGCTGATCCAAAAACAAAGCACAAGAGGGCATTTACCGATGGTGGTATGATGATTCTACAATTCTACAATTCACTTAGCAGACGCTTTTATCCAAAGCGACGTACATCAGAGAGTAAGAACAACACAAGCAAGGATCTAGAAAAAAAGGAACAATGTCAGTAAGAGCAAACGATCAGCTTTGAGTCTGATTGGACACACAGGTGCTGACAGGAAGTGACCAGAGGCAAAGCACAACATTGAGGGCAGTTCTTGAGAGCTCTGATCAGTATAGAAACCATCTTATAAGTCGTCGTTATCAAACAAAAACCATCGTCATTACCATCATCATCATCAATAATATGGAGACCATCATCATTAAGTTAGTAGGTATTCATGAAAGAGCTGGGTCTTTAGCTTCTTCTTTGACGGATGTGATGAAAACATGTTGGATATCCCTGCCTTATAGACTACAGCTAAGAGAGTGACATCATTAACATTTACTAAATGTTTATTTAAACATAGGGATTTTTGTTTTGTTACAGATTAGCAAGAAATATGACCACTTTATTTTTTTGCCCTTTAATGACTTCTTCTCACTTTGACCTAGTAGTATTCGATGTGTGTGTATATGGAGCTTAACGATTCATTCACCTCGCCTTAACTGGAGGCTAAAGTGCCCACCTCTAACCTCCAAAGATGTCAAGCTGCAACACAACATCTCGAGTAGTGTTTGTAGAGAAACTGCTGCCCGAGGAGCCATGCCTTGAGTGTAACAGAAAAATGTACCAATCTCCAAACTTCTCGCCTGTTTATCGCAATCTGTTCCCATTTCATTGTCTTTCTCAGCAAAGATAGGTCGTCAGATTGCACTGAAAAACTTGTCAGTTGCATCAGAGCTTCGGCGCTCCAAGGCAGCTCAGCCCAAGGGGGTTACTGTCAACGTGTTGCAGTAATTACAAAGCAAGTTCTCGGTGTCCATGGAAACTCTACAATATACTTTTTGTGATGTTTTTCTCTTTTGAAGACTTTGTTAATAATATGTCAACATGCAGGGTGACCAGACAAAAAGTTGTCTTCATGATGAAAAACATTCAGTTTTCTTTGATCTGAAACTTAAAAGTTTGATGGAGAACTGGTGATGATTAACAGTAAAACACAGTAAAACTATTTATCACCTCAATGATGATCCACTGCTTCCACTGACTGCATGTCATAAACAAGAAGTACATAGGCTAGGCCAGTAGTAGGCAGTGTGATGTTGTAACAAAAGAACACACTCTTCCTTCTCCAGAGCAGTGAGGTGTTAACATACGGAAAAGGCAAATGGCTAAATGTCCTTTGCAGATGTTACGGTGGTCTTAGTATTTGCCCAACAAGCATTGGATCTCTTCTCATCACGGTGATGGTGCAGTAAATCTACACTTTGCTGGAGAAGCGTTTGGTGAATTAAATAGAGTGAGCAACACGAGCAGAAATCAAGAGTCCGCCATTGTTGTTGTTATTGTCCACATACTCACGCATGGCTATTGACTGGAAATGTGTGATCTGCTTGTGTGAAATTTGACAGTTTACACTGGGACGGAGACGGTGAGTTTTCAAAAGTTGGCACTCTGGAACCCGTTTTCAGAACTTTGACCTCTGACAGGCAGCCATAACACAGTTGTAGTGACCAATTTTAACGAACCCAATATTGTTTGGAAAAGTCACTTGAGGGATGAATGTGGAAGATTTTGAACGCGTGCTTCGCTCGAAGAAATTAACACAGTCCATTGATGTTGTGATTTGGATATTTCAATCCATTTATTTTTAGATACTTCTTATCAATAAAGGAAAATATGACGAACCACTAAGTCTATAAATAAAACAAACAAATCTGCGTTGGATGCATTAACTTCGACAGGCTGACACGGTAGAAAAACTGTTTGCCTCCATTCACTCACCTGTCCCACCTCACCTGGAGCCTCAGTCGAAACACAACAAAAAGTTACCAATTTCAGCTAAAATCACTGTTGCTTAAAGGAAGAATGTGCAACATTTGATGCTAAATCAAGTCCTCTGTAAATGTCTCTCTGAGTCATGACTGTCTACAATGAGTGAGAAGCTCGAGTCCCACAGCTGTGTTGTTGTTAGCGCCGTGTTTACATCATGTCTACATTGACGGGACGGCCAAGGACAAGGACTAGAGAAAAGAAGAATAACATACTCACTGATTATTTGGATGTCATGTAAGTGTGTTTAGATCTCGGTCATTCTGTGTCAATTTATGTTCAATATGAAGCTATGAGCTAACTAAAGTGCGCTAACATTAGCCTGCTAACACAACAATGCAGGACACAAGTGACTGCAGCTCAAGCAAAAGGGCAATTTTGTCCACCTCTTGTGCTTAATGCTGCTTATTTATGGTGGGTTCTAATTGATAACTCCTTCGTGTGAACATGAGTGGAGAGGAGTTGGAGGTGTTGCCGCTGGAGGAGAGCGGAGGCTTCAGAATAGTTGAGAACAGTCTCTTTCTGGCTTTTCTTTATCTTGCCCCTCCAAGGAGAACCAACAGGTACTTTACTGTATGGACTGTGACTGTATGTTGAGCTCGCCTGTAAGGTTCACTCATTTTTTTGTATCTAAGACACATTCCTGCAGTTGTATTTATGGAAGTCTGGATTGTTAGCGCTGGCTTCTCATTTGGCGACCTGTTGAATTGTTGTTACTGACATGTGAATGTAATTGTCTGAATGCTGCTGTGTCTGTGTTTCCTTTATGTTGCCTTGGTTTCTTTCAATGGTAGGCTGTAGAACTGAAACCTTCTGGGATTAAAAGTTGTCTGAATCTGAATCTGAATTCTACAGACGTATCAATATAATGAATGTTTGATGTAAGGGTCGTTCTTTGCTTGCAGTTTGTTTAATCCATCTTTAAATAACCTCCAACACCACTGCCTTTTACAGGGAGCCTTTACAACACCTCACCGATGAAAGGCTTAATTAACTTCACCTTCATCAGTCTCTCTTTTTCTTTTTTTTGTCTTTCCCTTTTCTCCACTCCACTAAATTCAACCTTCTTCGACACGATTTTCCTTCACTTTTTCTTCATTCCCACCCCACCCCGCCTCCCCTCTCTGCAGGCACGTTTTAAAAAAAGTATTTGCTTTATAATACATATATTTATCAGAAAAAGAATAGAAGCTGCAGCTGTGGCTTCAAGAGCTGCATGATTTATGAAGTACAAACTTCACAGCCACCTTCACAGTTCAGGATCTCATTAGGTGCGATCTCTTTCAGCCTTTTATACACTTTTTTTACACAAAGATTCTATAGAAAGTGTGCAGATGGTTAATTAACCGGGTTCGTCGTTTTTTTTTTGCAGGCACAGGGTTGTTACAGCGTCTGCAGCTCTTTAAATGAAGAGTGTGGTATACGTGAGTTACTCTGTACATTGTGTTTAATTTATCCAATTCTCTCACGTCACAGAAGCAGAGTAAAATACGACACATTTGCACAAGCGCACGTGACAACATGCAGCCACAGATGACTTACATTAAAGCTGCTTTTTGTACAAATTTGTTCACATTTGCTAGAAAATCAGGCTTCCTCTGCTTCCCTTTTTTTTTCTGTGAATAATGCATAACTAATGTATTTTTATTATAAGCAGAGACACATCAAAGCTTCCGAGGGCTCCCAAGCTGCCCTTTTTTTTTCTCCTCCAATGTGAAATGTTGTTTTTTTAGTGTAAGATATCATGAATAAGCATAACAAATAGAGCGAGCTTATTTCTCTTTGGAGATAAGAGCCTCTATTTGATAGCACCAATTAAGTGAATGCAGCTCCTCCTCCGTGTGATACAGCGCAACAGGCTTATTTTGAAAGCTTGTGTCATAGATATTTCAACATCATTTAATTGAAATGTTAATATAGGAATGGAAACATCCATTTTTTAATAAACACGTGTGATATAATTTTCTGTTTTCTGCCCTCCCTCTCTCTCTCTCTCTCTCTCTCTCTTGTAGGGTGACAAGGTGCCGACAGACAAACAGTGAGGGCAGGTTACTGCAAAACCAAGAGGTCGGTAAGCTATCGAAATATAATAATGATAATAATAATAATACATTTTATTTATAAGCGCTTTTCAAAAACTCAAAGACACTGTACAATAGTTAAAAACAGAAAGAACAGCACAGTAAGGACAGACTAACAGACATTGCAACATTACACACAAACCATAAAGATAACAACAATAAAGGTAAAACTACAGAAAACAGAAAATACATCACAATCATACATTAAAAGCTTGTTTAAAGAGGTGAGTTTTGATAAGTGATTTGAAAGTAGGAGGGTCGGTGCGGTGTTGAATGTGTGTAGGGAGTGAGTTCCAGAGGGAGGAACAAAAATATAATGTCCAAATAACCATAAGAATAAAGCAGAATGTAGAAGGAAGGCATGTGTACATTTTGAAAGAAGTGCGTTTTAACTATTGTTGGCTGGGTCGCGTTGGAAATCGCAATGGATCGTGGGATGCGTAGTTCTTTCATTCCTGGGAAAAAAAATATGTACACAGTTTTTTTCTTCTTTTTTTTCATGCCTTTATTGTAGAGATAGGTTAGTGGATAGAGTTTGAAATCAGGGAGAGAGAGAGAGGAATGATGTGCAGGAAAGGAGCAACAGGTCGGATATGAACTTGGGCCGCCCGCTTGGAGGACTGTAGCCTCCGTACATGGGGAGCGCGCACTAACCACCAGCGCCCCATGTACACAGTCTTGTACCTTCTTCTTCTTCTTCTCTGTTTTCTTTTTCAACCCTCAAAACCAAAATATCTCATAGCCACGAGTATTGGGTTGGCTGGTTGGCTTGGTTCTAGGATTAAAATTATTGATATAAGGATTTTCTGAAATGTCAATGGAGGATTTGAACGAGGGAATGTACTTCCTGGAACCAGAGCTACTGAAGAACTTGGTGGTCACTGTTGAGCTCTATCCCCCCTCCCCCCCCCATGGCTTTCAACCAAGCCATTGGATAAAAGCCATGTTCTAGAAAGGCAACTATACCCTGCACTTTGTAAAAACTAGAGCCAATAAAATGCAGGACATCGTCTTAATTTGCTTGACAAGAGATGAAAATGCTGAAAACGCCTGGTTACGCCCTCTCTCACACTTTCAAAACTAAAACTGGAGAGTTGGAAAGCAGCGTCCCTGAATCTGGGAGAGATTCAACGTTCAAGGTTTTCTTCTTAAAGTGAGGCTCTCAATATTCCCTGCACTACATTTTTATCCGTAACATCCCTGTTGCAGCTCAGTTTCCCCACATGCACATGTAAGTAACGGTTTTGAATGATTTGTTGTGGTATATTCCAGAAGGGAAGCACATTAGTAACCACGTTTCCTGAGAAACAACCTAAAAGGTGATCCACACTCCTTCCTAATTTAGCGTGAATCAGCAGCAGCAGCTTTCCGGCCTTCATGAATCCTGAATTCCAAAGCAGCCTCTTTCTTTCTTTTTTTTTCCGCCTTGTTAAAAGGCTCCTCCGATGCGCTGCGTTTCTCTGATAACCAACACTTCCCCTCTCCCTTCCGGCAGATT
This sequence comes from Labrus bergylta, assembly GCF_963930695.1. Lineage (NCBI taxonomy): Eukaryota > Metazoa > Chordata > Actinopteri > Labriformes > Labridae > Labrus > Labrus bergylta. The sequence continues at coordinate 30,042,628 of NC_089196.1, read as the reverse complement.
GAGTGAGAGAGGGAGCGAGAGAGCGAGCGAGAGAAGCCGGCAAACATCCAAATACGCTCCTCCGTCAAAGGTAATGAAAGAAGCCCCGTATTCTTTGATCACATAGCAAGGGCATCAAGCCTGCGATAGATTTCTGGAATATCTCAGATGCTCAAAGCCTTATCTGTTTGCACACACACACACACACACACACACACACACACACACACACACACACAAACTCAAACATGCACGCATTCTTTCCCGGGATGTCATGGGCACACACAAACGCGCGTGTGTAAATAAACCCAGCACATAAACACAGAGATACTTCCAGTGCCTTCAGAAGTAGAAACAACATCTCAGACTGGGAGATAAGAAGGCGAAGCAAGGTTGATTTCTATCACTTTTTCCAAATGATGTTGACGCCAACAGAAAGCTGCCTTTCTTGCCTTTTTTTCCTTTCATCCCTCAGCGCCACCTTTATCCGTTTCCCTCATTTATCTGCAGTGGAATTTTTTCATCCTGATATTTTTTGCGCCCTATTTTCCTCCAATTTATAAGTAGCAACTCTCCTGCAAAGTCTGGCACCCTCTGAAATGTCATGTCGAAAAACAAAAACAAATACTGGAAGATCACGTGGACTATTTTCTAGTTGCAGTAGACTCGCTTTGACTCAAGAGGAAGACTTTGTGGTTCGTGTCAAATGGCTGTATAAACTAACAGCAAAGCTTGTCCTGTCCTCTTCACTGCTGGTTCTTTTTGGATCGATCTGTTTTCCTTTCTCCAAATCCCTTTCCCGAACAGCAGGGTGCCTTTCAAACACACTGAGCAGCAGCAGCAGCAGCAGTGAGTTTTGAGGTTGGAGTTTGGTGTTGGGTGGAAGACGGACAAAGAAACTATCACACACTGGAAGTAATAAATGATGAGGGAGAGAAGCTAGGTGTAGACAGGGAGCAGGAGCCTGTTTCCAGAGTCACCTAGTTACCCAACTCCTTCTTGTATGTGAAGCAAAAGTGATGCTTGGATTGGTGGGGATTAATTGTGTCAACATCAACAGTGAGTTATGTATTTGTTCTTACAGTATGGAGTGTCCGGGTTTACCTGACAAATTTAACATATAAATGTATCTCATGTTTGAGGTAATGTGGTAGTGGTAATGTGGTAATGTGAGTATTTTTTTTAATTAATGCTAAACAATTTACGAAGACAATTATTTTTTTTTTTAAATACTCACTATTCACTTTCTAAAATAACTCATGTTTTCCAAAACTGGGATAATAAAACAGAAACCTACGGAATAGCTAGTATTGCTATGCTTTTAGGGAAACAAAATCCCCATTAGCACCCCTTAAATTCACTGAGTAATATATGATTAATCTTTTAATTAACTTGAAAAGGAATGATGTAGAGCCCGACCGGCCAGTCGATAATATCGGTCGATATTAGCATATCCAGTCACTATCAGTATCAGCTCATTTTATCGCAGATATGTGCCGATATTACAAAATTAATTCACCAGTCAAAAAGCATTTCATTAGAGTTTCATTGTTTGACACTAGTAGTTGTCTTTCACCATCAGATTCCCTCTATATGGATTACAACAAGCATCATCACTCTCCACAGTGTCAAGCGGACGATGCACGTACATACTCAGTTACTACAGTTGAGTGACCATCTCATCTTCGTTGTACATCTTTTCCACAAGTGTTTGATAACTGCATTTGAGGAATCGACACAATAAAAGTGTTTATCTCTATCTACAGCTCTACTAATCGAACATAGATCTAAGAAATATATCGGCCGATATATCGGTATCTGACTTTTTCTTTCTTCCCTAACATCGATATCGGTATCACCCCGAAAATCCAAATATCGGTCGGGCCCTAGAATGATGTTGAAAAAAATTGCCTCGTCCGATGCCGGAAAAGAAACAGGTGGATGTTTTTATGCTTAGGTATTTGCAAAAATATTATTAATTGATTCATAACCGGGAAATAATCAAGCTTGATGTGATAGTTGAGAAACTTTGTTTTTAAGCATTAAATCAGACCCTGTTGGCGTTCGTCTCTCCATCCATAGCCTCTGGGAGCGATGGCCAAATTATCTGAGCTGCTGCTGCTGCCAGCAATTATCCACAAAGAGCTTCTGGCATCTTTTCTTTTTTCATTTTGTTTCTTTTGTTTACAGTCTGACTGGCAATTTGAGAGTCAATAATAGATTTGGAGTTGGAAGGTGACGTCTTTTTGCCCTCCACAGGACTGTTTTCCTGCAAACTCATATCGGTCGGGCCCGAGTATACTGGGCATGTATGTCAGATATATCCGTCTCATAAACTAAATCTCAGGTAGAAATTACCTTCTGCCTCTCCAAAACAAGTTAGCGCAGAAAGAACATTTCCTCAAAGTAGCTATCCCTTTAATGTTTATTCGACCTGACTGACTTTCTATGAGGCTAATCCTTTAACAGCAAACTCTATTGAATTCATTTAGATGCCAACTACTCTCTCAGAGATAACGATTGGAAGTCAAAATCTGTAGCAAACCTTGATTAAGTCAAAAACCTCCCCTTGTTTTTTTTCCTTCAGACGTTGGATAAAGGAGAAACGATGTTGAAAAATGAACCCATTAACTAAACAGCAACATTAGCCGCATCACACTGTCTGGAGCAGGAGGGGTGGAGGAGGTGGGGGAGTGTTTATGGTGAAGAAGCCGAAAGGCAGTACAGTAAATCTCGGGGAGAAAAACAGGTTGGTGGAGGAAGACTGAAAGGGATGGATGAAAGAGTGTCTTTTGAAAACATTGAAGAGCACCAGGGAGGAGAGACATACAAATAAAAAAATATGATAATATTTTGCTAACGACGCCTTTGTGCCAGGACGAAGACGAGACAATGACGACCTAAAAATAGAACTTTGATAATGACGAAATGTATGTGGCGTTTTCATTATTGAGGCGAGGCGAGACTGAAATGTTAGTTGTGGGCTGTCAAACATTTTAAAATCCATGATATCTCTCCACTCTTTGTGTAATCTGATCGTCAAAAGAGAGGAGAGAGGTGTTTGCGCTGCTAAGCTGAGAACAGGAGGAGCGTGTGTGTGTGTGTGTGTGCTTGTTTACATGTGTGCGTGAAGCAGGGTGACAGAGAGCACAGGCTGATGTGACAACAAATGTAAACGAGCTAAGTTGCCTGAGCAGCGTCTGAATGTTTTAATATCAGAAACTTTAAAAGGCTAAGGCTTCCGTTCATAAAGATTTATAAAAAGCAGTTTAATAAGTTAAATCTTTTTGCTCTTCTTTGCTACAATGTTTGACAAGAGTGGAAGTAAAATTACTCTCGTCACACTGAAAGTATCCCACAAGTAAAACGTTTTGTGTTGAAAATATGTCACCAGTGTCATCAGTATGATGATAAGTACCGTAAAATACAGAATCCAGAATATAATATAGGTAACTAAGACGCAGTCTGATTTTAGAGGTTTAAACTGTCTTCCTGAGTGACTTCTTCAATTGTGTGTTCAGCGACACTGTATAAGTGCAAATTAATATATGTATTAATATGTATTAATTTTAATATCTTGTTGCTTTTATGTGTCATGTTTTTTTTTCATTTTTATACTTTTTTTTAATTCTTATTGGTGTGCATTATTCTCTCAATGATTTTATCAATGATTTTTACAAGCTACTTTTTCATCAATAACTTTTCTGCACACTTTACTGCAATTGAATTTGTCTGAAAGGTGCTATATAAATAAAGTTTGATTGATTGACATAAGCTGGACTAAAACTATAGATACCAAGAATGACTAAAACATGGCTAAAAATATATTTTTTTTGTCTAAAGACTCAACCTGTAATAGATTCCAAAATTAACACTGAAAACTGGAGTTAATTTGTTGAGTCATTTTTTTTTTTTTTTTTTTTTAATCTTGGCTCGTTTTGTTTTGGCACATGGTGTGAAGTGTTTAAGCCTCTCTGAGACACTGATGTCCCTTCAACAGGGCCGCTCCGCTTCACGCCATACAATTAAGGAAATGAGATCCCCGGCTCGTGATGCAACACGCCTTGAGTTAAAAAAAAAAAAGACATTACAGATAACACTGTGCAGGGACCAGCTTGAATGGTTCCTTTTTTTAAAATGGCCATGAAATCAAGATGACGGAGGAAGGGGGGGGGGGGGTGTGTGTAGGAGTTGGCGAAGGGGAAATATGGATGGAGATGCGTAGGTGGAAGTGAGGACAGATAGGAGGACGAGGACAGCGTGGGGGAGGGGGAGTGAGAGCAGGAGTTTTTAAGTGGAAAGACAGGAGTAAAAACAATGGAGGAGAGTGAGGAGGATATTGAGAGACTGCGGGGAGAGAGGAGGGTGAAGGAGAGAAAACATGTCTGTGTGTCAGTGTGTGAGAGAGAGGAGAATATAAAGCTGTAGCCTCGCTCCAGGCTCCACATTCCTGTCAGCAATGGCATCTTTATCTACTAAATGCACTTTTGATGCCTCACCACATATGTTGCTGTAAATTACTTTTAGGAGCCGTATTAGACGATGACGGGAAAGTTACAGAGATGGGGGCCGAAAGTGCCGGACTTTTGCCTTAAGTCATTTTTAATGGAGGACAGAGAGAGGAGAATTTTCTTGCAGCAGTTTGCCAAGAATCTTTAACTCGATCTGGTTCATCCTCTTTCCTTCTTCTCCCATTTCCTTTACATACTCTTTTTCTCTCACCATGTCTCTGTTCCTCGTCATGTTCTCCTCATGTAAACATCTTATGGGTCTGTCTTCACCTTGTCATTTATGCTTGTAGACTCTGTGTTTTAAAATGATACAACCTCTGTGATTTCAATGATCCATTCTTTCTAAAATTTCTAAAACATAAAAAACAAAAAATCTGTTTCATTAGGCTGGTGCGTAGGATCCTGCATACTGTTGAAATTGCAACAAAACATTAGCTTAACACTTTGGTACAGAAATGTTGCTAATGTTTTCGTGCAATTTAAACATTGCACACAAGTTTGCATGCAATTTTTGAGAATTAAAAACCTTAAATTTTCCAATATTGGGTGCCAAGGTCTTCCATATTTATTTCTGTGGTGTTAAAACAGGTATCAGTATTGTTTGAATCTTATAAACGTTGTATCTTAATTTAAAATTCTGCTGTCTTGAGGCGTTGATAGCCTAGTAGTTATGACGCACGCCCAATGTATGGAGGCAGTAGTCTAAAGCACAGCGACTGTGGGTTTGAATCCGACCTTGACCCTTTTCTGTGATGTCATCAGCCACTCTCTCCTCCCAACATTTCCTGTCTCTCTTCAGCTGCCATATATCTAATAAAAGGCGAAAATGTCCAAAAATATCTTTAAAAAGACTTGCTTGGGTGGTTTTGATTTTTACAGATTTTCCATGATTTTGAAGGGAAACAGTTGGTTTGATTATCAACCCTTTGACCCTCAAGCTCATGAGGGCCCATAAGGGCAGCACAGTTTGTATTAGACTTGTAGGGTCATAAAACAGTAGTTAGCATAAGCATAGTAAAGTTTTGACTGCAAAAACCTGTAGATTTGGACTCTGAATGCTGCTAGTAACTGTCAGACTAAGAGACCTACATGATGCAGTTGGGGGACTTTTTACTCCTGCATGTTTACATCTTAATTGGCCCAAACTGGCTCCAGAGCCAGGCTTTGACCCAGAAGTCTAACAGCATTAAAGCATTGAAGAAAGCGGGGAAGAAAACAAGACTAAGGTTTCAACATGGGAAGTGCTAGAGCGAGAACCAAACATATTTTAACAGACGAGGAGACATGTTTATGTTGTTAGCTTTCAGCACACTTGAGTGTTGATGGTTTGGTTTGGGACGTAAAGGTCAACTGGAAGAAGGTCCGATAGTGACTGGGGAAAAAGACAGTAGTCCAATTAAATTACCTTATTGAGCAATAACTGTAGGGTTGACTAAACTATGCTTCTAAATGTGCTGGCTGCACATTATCTAAAGATAAACACACATCCTTTAAATAATTGTGGCCTGACATTCTACTCTACATAACTCATGTCAAATTATTGAATGTCAATTCATGTTTTGTTGCATAATCCACAAGTTTAATACATAATTTAGTCACAATTACCGTCACCATGGACACAAATGCAATAATAAATGCATGCACCCATGCGGATCTGGATGTTGGTTCTTCCTTTCTACCGGTAAGCCGTTGAGACGACGCCTTAATGAGCCTGTTACGTGTAGTAAGCTCTAGAGAGAGGTGCAGAAAGTTCATCATCATATTCATCCGTTTTAAAAGCATCATTTTTATTTTAACAGAAACTGAAGTTCCACTCTGAGCTACAAGCTAATACTACAAGCTATAACAATAGGTGAAGGCCAGTAAACAGCCCATGAAATCTCACACCTGGCATGTTATACAAGTCATTCCCTTGATTGTGAGATACAGACGTATTAAAGTGTGCTTTTTAGACTTCGTGGAAGTGGCTGATGGGACATTTCACTCCCTCCAGCAAGCCTGCGGTGGGTTAGTACAGCAAATGTTGGCGGGAAGCTCCGTAATTGCATCGAGCAGCTTGTCTCCGTCTGCAGCCTGAGCGTTGCAATCTGCGGACACAGAGACCACACGGCGCTCCAGAGCTTCTTCAAAATTTAGCAGTAAAAAAAAAAAAAAAAAAAAAAAAAAAAGGAATCAACGCCAGAGATAAGTGGGAGCGCATTAAACGCTCAACTGCGTTTATAGTGGATTTTAAGAGCCAATCCGGAACGTTTTCTGTATTTATAGAAGCAAAGTCATTACACTATTCTAGTGCTCGTGGCGATGCAATTTAACAGCAAGCTGAAGCTCGTCAACGAATGACGTGAAGTCACGACTCATCCAGGTCTTCACTTTAATAAGAATCCAAACAGTGCTGTGTTCAACTGCAAAGAAACACAGTGAGGATCTCAAGGTTAAAGAGGACATATTGTGAAAAAGAAACTTGTACAGTGTATTTGAACATATTTGGGTAACCTGAGTGTCTACAGACCCCCAAAATGTGAAATAAATCCATCCGGTCCTTTGTTTGTGGTCTGCATAAGTCTCACAACACAGAGAAAAATGCTCTGTTTCAAATTTTCTCTTCTTGTGATGTCACAGTGGGATTCTGGTAAAAAAAAATCCCCTCTCCTCCCCTGGTATCTCCACCCATGGACTCCACCCCCAGCCTAGAGCAAAACTTTTGCGCAGGTCCGCCATTTGTATTCTCACGACAGAGGAGTGATGTCTACCGGGAAAACTCAGGTGGGGTTCATTACATTTAAAGAGACACACACACCAAACGGAGCGTTCTGAGAGAGCTGGTTCATACAGGGTCACAAACCTCCTCTGGTGCTTGATTCATGTTATATTTTGAACAAAGCACAGCACAGATGTTTCATTTAGACCACAGGGGGACTGTTTGAAAAGGTGGGAAAGGGGGATAATATGTCCTCTGGATGGACATATGGAAACATTGGATATGGAAACTGATGGAAACATTCTAGTATACTGTAACTTTAATAACACCATGTAGACCCTTCTTGTAATGGAGTCTGTGACGAAACGTTTTTTAAAGAAAGAAACTAAAGTAATACAGACAAAGACTGTCCCTCTCTCGCTCTCTCTGTGTCTCTCTCTGTCTCTCGCCCCTCCTGCTCTCTCTTTTTTCTTGTATGAGGTATTTATTGAGTTATACCAGTGTTTTGGTGTTGAATTGTTACCTCTATCTTTGTATCATTGTTGTATTTGTTTCATTTTGTATCAGTGTGATGGCTTATAAACGTGTCTGAATAATCCCATAAGGGATCTGCCATTTGAGTCCAGACCAAGCAGCAACCTCCGGTCTTGTAAAATTCTTAAGTACTTAATTCATACTTAATATAAAATAAGTAAGAGTTATAATTCTTTTGAATGTCTAATAACTATATAGACATTTTTTAAAGACAAAATTGCAGGTCTCGTACTAAAAGGACATGACGATTTTCAGCTTCTACTTTTTCAGTAGACAGGTACATTCCCTTTGAAGAAGACTGACAGAGAATGTAATTCAATAAGTATCAGACACAGAAATATCACAAGCAGTCAAGAGAAGAGATGATAATTGCAATCTCACCTCAGATTCAGCATGCGGGTCTGATGGAAATGAAATTGTACATATTTTTAAATATGAGTGAGCAGACTTTATGAGTCATAATGTCCACATTGAATCCCTTACTTTTCTAGAGAGCAGAGGAAGAACTTCTCTGACACCTTGCACAACCTTTTTCCTCACTTGCGTTCTGCAGACATGCCCATCCCAAGCTCCATAATCTCCTTGGTGGATGTCAAATTGAGCTGTCTTCCTCTTGAGACAGAGCGCGGCGAGATGGTCCCATCTTCAGAAATACCAGAACAACTCTTCTGTCTGCGACACCTCCACTTGTGTTTGAAGTCTCCCAGTGAGAGGCGCACCGTGACCTTTAGTGTGCATGAGATTGCAGGTGAAAGTGTGAGAGATGGCAAGGCCCTGACACACCAAGCAGATGGCAACTAGTGTCGATGAAGGCCGCCTGTGGCGTCGCCTCACGTCTTGGCCAAAAAGTTGCACTAGAACACAGCGCAAAGACTACAGCCGACGGCCAACCACCACGTACGCTCTGCGCATGCGTGAGAGGAAATAAGCCTCCATGCCAGCAGGTGGCAGTAGTCCGTTGTTATGATACGAGAAGAGAATTTCACACTGCTGTGGGTCAACGCTCGTATTATAGGTAGCCTTCTAATGGAGAATAATGTCAGATGAAAAGTTGAAAATGAAAATTTAGTGGAAAAAGAAAAGAAGAGGCGACAAATAAGGAGAAACTGCACTAATGGATGAAAGCATGGATACTACAGCGGCATGCTCAAGGGGCTTTCCTGAACCTGTGTCGAGATCTGGAGATAAATGAAACCTCCAAACTGCCAATCAGAAAGATTCCTCTCACCGACCGCAGACACTGAGTCATCATTTTGAATCGGCCGAAAAAAGGCAGACGGAGCCGGACACATCGCAAAAACTAGGGCAACGACCGCTCACCGACGGCCGATGATCTCCTTTGTGTGTCAGGGCCTTTACACAGGTTTTTAGGCGGACAAGATTTGAATGCAAAAGCGGGAAAAAAAGATGTTATGGTGTATGTTGAGTTAGTAGTTCTCTGTTCATTGATATAAAAAAAACCTGGGTTTGGCTTTACTTCTGGTTCCACAAGAGGAGATTTTCCTTCCTCGTGCAGTTTACATCCCTCAGTATAAAATCCCCACATGGCGAGTGTGTGTGAGTGTGTGTGAGTGTGTGTGTGTGTGGCTCCTGGTCACTTCTAGCTAGCGGCAAGCTTTAACCATTATGAAAAGGGCACTGTGCAGACCACACATGGTCAGGTAGACCACAGCAGGCGGGGCTGCCTCATAACAGTGCAGCTACAGAGTGAGCATGAGAGAAACAAACACAACATGATACTTCATTTCAATCACTGCATCTGGTTCGGTTTTCAGATGCTAAAACTTTGGGACTACTTTCAGTATTTTACTGTTATGCTTTATCTTCTGCCTCTTTCTTTTCCTCATCCATTCAATCTAGGTGGACCAGTATCACCCCCCCTCTTGACCCCGACACAGTTTCGGCTGATGGATGTTCAACATGAGTCTTGTTCTGCTCGAGGTTTGCTGTTAGCAGAGAGTCCAGTCTCTATTGTTGTTCACACTCTTTACTGGTATACAGAGTTAAATTAGGACTCTCCACTGCTGTGCTTAATTTCACACTCCCTCTCTCTCTCGCCCATATGAGCTGTCTCCCTCTGTCTCTCTCCTTCAGCCTCTCTCAGATGCTGATAAAAAGAAAAATCAACTAAAACCACAAACTCTCAAGAAAGGTCTAGTTTTGCTTCTCTGTCTGACAGGATGATAAGATGTCTTCGATTCAACTTCGATTATGATGAAAACCTCTGAATCGCCTCGATCTGTGCACAGCAATGAGAAACTAGGGCGGCCGTGGTTCGGTCGGTAGAGTCAGTAACCTTTCAACCAGAAGGTCGAGGGTTTGATCCCCAGCTCTTACAGCCACATGTCCTTGGGCACTTAACCCCAAGTTGCTCCCGCTGCTTCGTCAGTGGCGTATGAATGTGTGTGAATGTGTAGGTGTGACATGCGGCGTAGGATATAGAAACCACAAATAATAGCATTAAGAATAACAATAATAAGGAATAATCTGGGTATTCTTCTCTACTTGGTGTTTTTGTTCAGCAGCAAACTTTTGATGACAGCAGCTTCCAGAAGCGTTCGCAAACCCCATTTAAATTATTTTTGCCCTTCCATTGATCTCTATTTTTTTCTTTTTCTTTTTTTTTTTCTTGCTCCTTATTTTGAAAAAAACTGAACAGAGGATCCAGGTGGTGTGTTGCACTTTGAGGAGTCGGAAGACTAGAAAAGCACTTTACAAGCTCAAATCCATTTACCATTTAACTTTTAAAGTTCAAGTTAATTAAATTTTTCAGGGGGGATGACACAAGCCACCTTGTTTGTGCATGTAAACCCACCTCTCTTTTTTCTTTTAAACCTGCAAAAAGACATGAAAGTACGCTCTACTTAATGCACAGTGGGTGTCGCTTCTGTCTTTTTCTCTTCTTATATCTGACTTAATTTCAGAAACCATTCCAGCTTACTTCTCGTCTCACTAAATACTTTTACACAAACTTGTTAAGATGAAAGCTAAGAAGCGAAACGACAGCAGTCCAGATTTTTACCCCCCTCCTCCTCCAGCCCCCTCCTGGAGGCCCCCTTTGATTTTGTTACATTTTTATCCTCCTCTCTCTCTGTCACCCCCTGTCGCGCTTTGTCCCCAGATTTAAATCCCACAGCTAATCTGCGAGGCGTGTTCAACTATCGAGGGAAAAAGTGCTCATACAGGCATCAAAAGAGCAGAATCTTGTCATGTTTTCTTCCTTTTCTTCTTTTGTCTCTCCCTTAAAATTATTCAGTACATTTTATTTTTTCTTCTTTATTTATTTCGTTGTAAGACCTTCAAGTTTTTTTTGTTGTTTTTTTTTACCTCCTTGGCAGCTTAATCAAAACATGCAACTTTTTTGCCGTTATGTGGTGACAGCTGCAGAATGGATCTGTCCTCTGGTATTTTTCAATTCCTCTGATTACATTTCTGTCTTCCTACAGTCGGCACTGCACAGCATACACACCTTGTTATTTTTTAAGGTTAAACATTTCTTACAAGAACTTTCTCAATAAAACCTAGAACGTCTCCTTCAAGGCTGAAGCTTTATCACATGTTGATAAAAGAACTTTTCAACACAGCTCACTAAGAATTAAAGATCCCATATCAACCTCATTATCTCCTTTCATGGAGTCAGTCTGTGAAAGTTAAAGAGTGGCTTTGCATGGTTCACAGAATTTACATTTATTGTCAGTAAAAACCTTGATTTCAGATTCTGCCTGGAACCGTTTGTTTCAGCTGCTGTGTTTTAAAGGCCTTCCTTCCCGCGTGCCTGCTTTCTTCTGATTGGCCAGCTCTCTGTAAGCCTGAACGCTGCAGGGCTGCCAGGAGGAGGGCTGCAGAAGAGAGCCTATGTAAGAGGTTTGAAAAGCTTACGTAGAGGCTTAAAGGCTTTATATGCGATTTTTTGATCCGGCAGATGTCGCTCCTTGAGCACCAGCATGAAACCAAAACAACTCGCGCTGCATTGTTGTGTTAGCATGCTAATGCTAGTGATCTTTATTATGCTGGTATCTTCACACTGCATGTAAATTTACCTGAAATGAGCGTGATCTAGAAACACAGTTAAGCAGTGAGTACAGTATGTTATTCTTCTTTTCTCTACTCCCTCAATTAAACAACTTTTATACGTGAGGGGAGGAGTCAGCCGGCCGTCCTGGCGATGTAAACAAACTGAAGATAGGACTCGGAAAACTCGGAAAACATCACAGACAGTGGGACTCGGGTGTTACACCCATTGTAGACAGTCATGACTCACAGAGTTATTTTCAGAGGAGATACTTGATTTCTACATTTAAATGTGAAAAATCACATTTAAAGACTTTAAGCCGTCTTTTGAAATTCTTGGTTTCATATCGGGGAACTATCGATTTGAAGAAACAGGAAGTGTGTGTGCATCCAGCACGTCTGTTCAACATGCTGCACAGAACACTCAGGTGAATCCTCCCTCACCGGCAGGACCTCATTTTTTCTGGACTCTGTTAGTGTATGTCCACTTGGAATTTATCAAACATGATAAAGTTCTGACAAACATTTAAGTCACGGATGAAAAGAAGTGAATACTCAGCCGAATGTCTGTGAAAACCTCCTCCGCCGCAGCAGCAGCAGCAGCCTTGAGGTTTACAGGCTCTGCCAGATTGATGATGTTCAAACAGCAGCTGAAAGAGCTGTGAGGGATTTTATAAAGAGCTCAGGGGGTGACAGCTGAGTCGAGCTGACGTGAACTTTAACCTTACACCTCTTTAGAATGTCGGCAAACACACGGGTGCACACGCCAACACACAGACACTTACACAGACACACCGGGGCCAGTGACTCTTAAAAAACGCAAGCATGTGTGTGCACACAGACAAGTTAGAGCCCTCTGTCTGCCGCTCTCTGTTTGTCTCTTTGTCACACACGCACACACACGCACACACACACACACACACACACACACACACACACACACACACACACACACACACACAGACCTGTCTTTGAAGGCCGAGGCAGCAGCTACTAATGTGGTGCAGGGTCCTGGTAAGTAGCTTCAAACTGTTTTCTTTCATCTTCAGGGGAATAGATGAGGAGATAGGAGGAAGGGGGGTGGAAATCATCAGGCAGCCAGTCTGCCATCACATCAGCAACTCTTATCTCCAAACAGCCAGGTTTGCAGGAACTCTCTTGTTTTCAGATGAACAGAAGCAGTTCTTTATTTCTTTAAAGTCGTCCCTGGATTTAATACGTTTTCATGAAGGTAAAGTGCTTTATAAACAGAATAGTCAGAGCAATACCAAATCCAAAAATCTAAAACTACTCATGAGTACTAAATATGAATTTAGATCTACAGAGACTTGAAGCAAGGACACATGATAAGACTGATTTACACATTATCTCAATCTCTTTGCATTATTCTACCACTGGATAAAAGACCATGTGTGGGTCATGTGTGTCTTTCCAAGGTGTGAAAATCTTTTTTTTAATTCTGAAAATAATTTGGGCCTTTGTGCAACAGAAGTTAAACTCAAAGAAACACAAATAATTAGACAAACATCTCAGCTCTGAGAAAAATGGCAAAGTCATGCTGTACCCCCAATGTGTGGAGTACGCTGCAGGCACACATCAAGCTGGACTATAACAACCCGGATAGGAAGTAAGACAAGGAAATGCACAGAGCGTCCTGTCAATTTCAAAATAAAACGTCCACAAAGTCCTATTTTTCATCTCTTTATCAACATTACGTCAAAACAGGCAGCATACGAACAACAAATCATCGTCAGAAAGACAAAGCAACATGTTGTCTGAACGTTTTTCTCTTTATTTTCCGCGTGATCTTGTCGTTCTCGTGATGTGTGTACAGCTGCTCACGCGCCGTCAGAAGGAGCAAAACCATGGCGCTGTCAGACCGCGGTGCATACAGAGTGTGGGGATGAGAGTTCACCTCAACTGGTCGAATTATCAGTGATGAGGTTTCTCTTATTGAACTGAATATTAACTTAAAGAACATTGTCTGACATTCTTCTTGAAGACTGATCTCTATGAAGTAAAGTCTCTTTTCACATGTAAGGATGAAACATTTCAACACATAAATGTTTCAATCAGGAGAGACTTAAGTAAGAGTTAACAATGATTTATTTTTAACAGTTTAGGAGAAGATAAATGTGCAAAATCTTTGGGGGATTAGACTCCGTCATGATGACTTCATGCATTCAGAGGGGTAGCGAGGCCGACAGCAAGATAGGACACCCCCCTATGGAATCACTGATGGTGGTGGTGATGATAGAAGAATGCAGGATGTGGAGAGGAGTGGATTTCTGCAGCTGTATCTGAGCTCCGCTGAGCTGGAATGGAGGTGACCGGGGTGGAGGAGGGTCGCAGCGATCACACTGAAATGACAGACTGGAAGCGGAAGAGAAAGAACAGATGATAGAATTTGACAGCAGCAGGATGATTTGTTGAGAGAGGTTGTGGCAGAATTTGGTTGGATTATAACTAAAAGAATAAACGCCTAAAATCAGGTAATCACCAGAGCAGGGAGATGGTGAAGTGGTAGAGAGGAAGTTGCAAAGTTGAATGAATGTGTGAGAGAATATAACCAGTCTTCCTGCTTGAACTTTTGCTGACCTCCATAAAAATCACCCATTCAGACTTTCCCTCTCAGTTTGTTTTCCTCAATTCATACTTGAAGAAAACACTCCCTCTGTCCCTTTCAGAACAGATGATGCTGCTGCAACAAACTCCTAGTTATTTAATTACATCAATATCGGTCACTGCTGGAATCATGGTAGCAATTAAGTGTGATTTGAGGTTCCGGGAGTGTGCATGAATTAATAATGAGCTAATCAAAAAGCACTTGGGCTGATTGCCAGGACATTAACACCTTCAAAGAGGAGGGGAATTAACTGTTGCCTGTTCTGGCTCATGGAGCACATCTGCAGCTGTCACGGCCTCCAGTGGTTTATTGTTTTCACTTGAAATCTTACAATTAGCTAATTTTACAAAGTAAATACAAAGAGGGTGTGCATGGCTCTGCATAGCTCTTAACGTCTTTTTTTAAATCCACTGAGTATTAGCAACAGGCAACAAGTTGAAATTTTAAGTTGAACACACTCTCACACACAGAAAAGTAAATTGAAGTGTCATCTGCAAAGGTGCAAGGCTTTTTCTCAGGGGAAATATAGCAGGAGAGATCTAAAGTAAGTGATGCTGTGACATTTCTCTCAAATGCAATTTTGTGTCTTCGGGCAACCTGTCGAAGCACATGATCAGAAAACCTGTAAGTCCTATAGGTCACGACAAGGACAGATCAACTCTTCATTAGAGGCAGATATTGATTTTTGGCTGAGTTTGCAGCAGCATCTGAAGAAGAAATCATATTTGCTGGTTCTGCATCTTATCTGAGCACATATTGTGATCTATCTATCATGCTAATTGGATTATTGGATCATGTGTTTATCATTTGTTCCCTGAAATTAACACTATGTACTATCCTTAGACCTAATGAATACATAATCTAATGAATACCAACAAACAGATGATACCTTAGCTGACCCTTTGAAGCCAACAGTTTGGCATTTTTTACACTGGCACATCCTTTAACACATATTTGAAGACTGATTGTATTACAGCGCTGAGTTGAAGGGAGTCTCATTTTGAAGGTTCCTTGAAATGTGGCCTACAAATGCGTCCTCCTTTCCCCATCTGGTGCATCCTTCGTTATCCAACATATCCCGAATTTCATGGTGGACCCTTGTGATTCAAACTTTGAGTTGTAATCACAAGTTGACTACATGACTTTGGTTTTGTTAGCCATTTCCATTGCAGCTGTGGAGGTTGCTAGGCAACAGGTCATCCTCTCTAGACCACATCGTCTAATTTCATAGGCTGGTTTCTTTCAAGGATGTTAACCCTGAATTAGGACACGGCTTTGCATGAGAGGGTGGATCACATTGTTAAGGTGTAGCGACTTGTAATGCTGTAATTGATCAACTGTATCTGGTTTCATGCAATCAGATTTCATTTCTGTGGAGTCTCCCCCTGCTGGCAACTAGATAGAATGCAGGTTAATAGTCTGTGTCCACCAAGGCTTATCACTTTTGTGCTGGCAGCGCCCATTTCCAATACAAAACCAATGCAGTTCATCGCTTTCAGTTGAAAAAAGTGCAACATTTGGAACTGCGCCCCGGTCTTCAATGTCACTTCTGCCTCACCAGCCAATCAAAATCAAGAAGGGGTGAGACTTCTGAAATCAGCTCTGTTAACAACAATGGCGGATGAGAAACTAATCTCACTCATCTTTTTTGAATTTCATTTTCCATGCAGGTCGAGAGCTGATCCTAATGCCAGGCCCTGATTCATTGTCATCGTTTTCATGTTTTATTGGCGATATTTCCTTTAACAAAAGCAAATATTAAGCACACTGAGCTAATAAAACTGACTTAAGTGTCACTACCGAGGGAAGCAGAAGTTACATTTCGTAATCTAGCAACAATGACAAGCGCCCTGAAACTAAGGTCATGGGCGCTGCCAGTCAGAAAAGTGCTGTCACTGGACACAGGCACACAAGCCACTTCTGCATTGGCCTCACTTTTAAATAGAAAATTCTCCATCCACTGTCTGTAGAACGTATATGTTACCATTGCATCATGCAGTAATGAGCTATACATAGTCTCTATCTGCATGATGCAAGTGTTGAAACATGATCTTCCTCTGAAAATTAGACCTCCAGAATGAGTTCAGCCTCAGAGAGAACACTACATCCAGTGTTGGACTTTTACACACTCTGACTCATGCATTAGTGTTCTGTACAGACACTGGAACTGGTTTAAATATGGTAGATAAGAAGTTGTTTCTCCCTCTTTGATAAGTTCAAATACAGCATTTTCCTAAACATATTTAGTAGCCTGACCCTTTTACGAAGTCATGTACTCTACTTGGTCTGTTTCACAGCTATTTTAATTCACCTTTAATTGAACGAGCAGAGTTAAATGCTTCACAAGTGCAATGGTGTCAACAGTTTTAACATAACAATTGTTTGCTGTTAAAATGCTGCAGGGAAGAAAACAATGGAAAGGCGTCTTTTGAAGAACACTACACACGAAGAAACAAAGCAGAAAGAAGCTCTTTGAAAAAATGGAACATTTACGACAAAGACATGAAAACATTTGCAGAAACTGTGGTATGATAAAATCATGTATTTTTAATGATACCCCAGTTAGGGGCTTCATAAATAGATATTTATTTGTGCTTATTCACGCTTTGCTTCTAAAATTCTTCATAGTGCGAGTGCTGCAATGAAGTGGGACCACCCGCTGACCCATGGCAGGGTGGCATCTCTAAAGGGCAGTATAGATGGATGGTGGTTATCCAGCCTCTTCTTGCATGGCAGAGCTGGTTCAGAGTCCGTTGTTTGGACCTCACTCTGTTATGTCTTTCACAAGGTTTCAAATAGTTCAAATATGGAAGAGGAACTCTACTTTTGATACAAATGTATTCCTCTTCTTGAGCTGTTTTGTCAGAGCCACAGATAACACAAAAGTTTAAGTTGTTAAAAATCAAAGAAGTATAGAAATGGACCATCATTGTCTTATCACAGTGGGAGGACTTAGTTTTTCCACATCGGCTGTACAAAATATGGATGTAGTCTCAGTGACATCACCCATTGGTTTCTGAAGAGGCATTTTGAAGCCAAACAATGGTGGTCACCATACGAATTCTGGTTGAACATAGATGGTCCTTATAGCTGGCAAAAGGCTGCAACAAGCCCACCTGTCAGTCCACTTAGACACTCCCCTGTTCAGTTTTAACCAATAAGAAATGAGCTTTAGAGAACAAAAGGGTTTTTTTTGTAGTAGGGTATAAAAATGTTAATTTCTGCTTTAAAATTTGAATTATAACATGGGCTGTAATGGGGTTTTTCTTTGGGATTTTTTAGCCATCCTCAAGAGAAAACCTATGGAAATGAGTTTTGGGCTTTTTTTTGCACTTCATGTACAGTATTTTTGGTGACGCTGATGGCCTAGTGGTTGGGTTGCACCCCATGTATGGAGGCTGGTGGGCGTCTGGGGCCCAGGTCGGACCTGTATCTGCTTTTCTGTCCACTGTCCTTATTAAATAAAGGCGAAAAGCCCCAAAATAGATTCTAAAAAAAAAGTACTTGGGGTTGTATGCCTTTATTCAGACAGGACAGTGGAGAGATCCGGGTGCCTACAGCTTCTGTACATGGGGTGCACTAAATAACCACTAGGTCACAGGCCTACGTCTGCTTTGTTTTACGACACTAGAGTTTGTTTCTTCAGTGAAATGCCTTGAATCTTCTTGTGTCTGCTACTCCTGAGAGGACACCACAGCGATCCAATATTGCTATTTTTTGCACAATTCTCCTCAAAAAATAAATGTTTCTTTGAACATTATTTTTCCTCTTTAAAGCATTTTGGAGCTTTTCATCGATGATGCAGGGCTGTAAATAGAAGCTTTTAACAAGAACAACCTTTTGTTCAGCATGTTGTGTGGCAACAGGCATGACATGAGGGAGGCATACTTACAGACATGCCAGCTTGTAGCCTCAGACCTGCTGGGAGATTGTTGCTTTCTGCACCACTTCTCTTATGAGTCTCTCAGCGACTGTGTTCTTGACTTACAATCTGCCACCGCAAGTGAGTGAAAAAGTGTAAGCATGTTCACAAATACATAGATCTAACCTTTCTTTTTCGCTAAATAGGAAATAAAGTCAGTATTTTCATTGACTTAAAATTGCTGTCTAAAAGAAACCATTATCTCCAATGCCAATAAGAAACCCCTTAACCTAATCCATTTGGTATGGTTGAGTTTTGGAGTACGACCCAGTTTAACCCCACAGAGAAACAAAACTTGTGTTTCCATCATCATGATGGTGTTTGTGGATATCTTAAACTCAATCTGTATCCCAGTGTAAAGAAGATCAAGTGATGCCCGATTAGTTTTGGATTGAGGGCTGGAGATTTGAACCCTATCTCTGTCTGAAGACTCCCTTGAGGTTGACAGACAGATTGGTAAAAAGCCCATTTCTACTTTAAACCGTAGAGCTGTTGTATTCTACATCAAACAATATCTGATGAAGCGTATCCTGGAACACAACACTTCCTGTCCGAGGCACACATTGAGCAACACACTCTCTTTGATCCAAAATATGGTGGAAAAACATCTTGTGGTGCAGGAGCTGGCAGAACGTCCACAGAAGCAAATCTGTTGTGGTTCTTCCCCTGTCCATGTTTGCTTCCTCCTCCTGCTGAGATGTGATCAAAGAGAGCTGGCTATTCCTTTGGATTCATTTAACCTCCTCAAAAACAGGCCTGTGAGCAACTTCCTGTTTATGTTGATTTTGGCGCCCCCTGTGAATAAAGCCGTATCTCTTATCTACTGATCCTATCCTTTTCTACTTTTTCTTTAAGATATATTTTTCTTGTAGAGACAGGACAGCGAATTGAGTTGGAAATCAGGGAGAGAGTGAGTAGGGAATGACATACGGGAAAGGAGCCACAAGTCGGATTTGAACGCTGCTTTATTGAAACAGTAATCTGTGACTCTTTGCGGTGGAAAATGTGAATAAATTCAGTTTATGCAGAGTGAAGTCAATCGATTTGCCTGGTAGCAGATTCAGACATGAAAAGTAACTATTAGGGGTGTATAGGTATTGATTTTCATCCCGTACCGCCATGGTTCAGACGTCACAGTGTGGAGCGTGCAGTCACAGGACGAATAAGTCCCATTAGAGAAAAAAAGAAAGTCACACATTGCAGTATTCACACCCAAATCCAGGTGACAGTAATATTTGTACCTACTTGAAAGTGACTACATAACAAACAAATCAGAAGCAATATCCGACACAACAAAACCCATAAAGAAGAGTCATATAGCAAGACGACACAGCAGAGCCCGAAGACCAAAAATCAGTCGTTTGGAGGAAACCCTCGGGTCCTCATTGTTTTGTCATTGGAAACATGTCGAACATGCCAATGAATAATAAACGGCATCACCAAGAAATGCCAATCACCAGAGCTAGTCAAGGTGTAAAACTACTTATCCCTGCTGTTTTTTTTTTTTTTTTTAAAGGAATATGGGTTGACAGTTGAAGATATTACAGAAGGTAACACAGTATTAGAGGATACCGGCTTGCAGACTCTTTTAAAGTACTCTAACCCTCGTTACAATGTCCCATCCTGTGTGCACATAACACAGTCTGATAGTCTTCCTTAAATGAGTGAATCATTTATTTTGTCTTATAATGTATTTTACATAGTATCTGTTTTATATGATCAAATCAGGAGATGTTGTTTATTTCTGTGCTGCCTTTAACTTTACATCATTTAGTTTTTTCCTCATTGTTTGTGGACTGTAACGTTTCAAACACAGTCATTTATCTTGTCTTATATGTTACATTGTATTGGTTTTATATGATGAACTCAGGAGTTGTTGTTAATTGCCGTGATGCTTTTTATGTTACATCATTTTGTTTTTCCTCATTTTTTTGTGTACTGTAGCGTTTGAACCACATAAGGCGTTACAGGTAATTCTAAATAACACAAGATGGAACAAACTGTAACTTGCACTACTGCCATTTCTAAATTAATTAGAAAATCCTCAAAATATGCATCTGGGACTTTTTTTTTTTTTTTTCCTCCTGATTTCTTCCTGAACTCGAACCAAACCGGGACCCGAAAACTGATGCACGAACCGAACCCTGACCTCTTCTTGTCACCGATGAGCTGGTTATTTTTTTTAACGTCTTTAAGAGGTATCCGTCGATTGTGTCTTACTCAGCATAAAACAGGAGCTTTAATCGACAACCTGGACGTTTGCTCCCAATGTTTGCTCTTCATCAATGGCTAGTTAGCAGCAGTTACTATGATAACCAAATACAAGCACTTTGGTTCTCTGTCAGCTTTCAAATCTCAAGCGTGCCACACAATCTCACAAGTATCCATTCAAAGAAATTCCACTTCATGTGTGAGAATAAGTAAAAAAAATACTTGACATTACTTCACAGAGCAAAACGATATGCTCTGACTGGATGTTCTTGACGGAGAAGTAGGAGCTTCTTTAAGAAAGCGGTCTTTGTTCGTCATGTGTTTAGTTTCATTTTGGTTCAGGCTTTCTCACTAAAAAATCTTCACGTTCACTTTGCTTTCATTTCACTGGAGTCCTGGATGGATTCCCTCACTTTGAGTGCCCGTTTCTTAAGCGTTTGTGAATTTTATTTTAATGGAAAAAGTCTGCCTTCAAAGTGGTCTGACCCCTTCTTCCCGCTCTCATTGAGCTGTAAGGAGCTTTACTGGCCTTCATGTTTAATTATCAGTAAACACAGAAGATGCATCGGGCTGTGTCACGCCATCATGATCTTACAATCAAGAAATGAGCATTGCATTGATTTTCTCCTGCCGCTGTGTGAGGCTCCTATCTTTAGACCATTACACAGATTGTTCTTATGTAAACAAATAAAACTACATACAGCATCATTTTTTATGATAAATGTGTAATACACTCTTTACTGCCTGTGAGGTCACATACTGACTGGGACTTTCAATTACATTATTGCATTCAATGGACTTGTGTGTATCCTGCTCAATCCTCTGATGTGTGTGTGTGTGTGTGTGTGTGTGTGTGTGTGTGTGTGTGTGTGTGTGTGTGTGTGTGTGTGTGTGTGTGTGTGTGTGTGTGTGTGTGTGTGTGTGTGTGTGCGTTTCAGTCTCTGAAACAATTCAATTTGATGACGTTGATACATTCTCTCCTCGTCTGGGTGTCCATCTGTCTGTCTGGATACATTTCATGATTCACTTTTGCTCCCGCCGGTGATGTTGCACTCAGCGTTCGGGACAAACCGTGGGGTCACACAGAGCCATCTAGGGAATGAGATTGTCAGTACTCATCACCAAACAAACCGGCCAAACGCTTAAAATCAAAAGTGATCTGAAAGGATTGATACATGGACAGCGTGTTCTGAACGAGACAGACTCACACACACATATATTCACTCACCTGCACACAAACTCCAGACAGAAACACGCCAATCCTGTCTCATTTTCTCCTCCTCAAAATAACACATAAATAAAATCCTGCGGCGCACACACGGTCTCACATCGAGGTGTACCACCTGTGCCCCTCCTCTCTCCCCTGTTGTTCCTCCTCTAATCCACTTGAATGTAGCTGGATATTAGATTAGAAAGTTATAGATGTGATTATTCGTCCCTGGGCACAGCCATCTATTCGCTGATTAAAAAGTGAACTGGGGGCCATTATGTAACTGCTTAAAGAGATTAAACCTAGTCACCCCCAGGGGGGTGGGCTGCTTTCTGTTCTAACATCAAATAGAGAGAGCTTAAAAAAAGAGAACACATTACATTATGCTAGTTCTGCCTAACTAAAAGTTACAAGAGTGGAGGCTTATGTCAGAGAGGGAGGCTGGTTTTATGAGGGAGCAGGTCAAACTTTTTTTAAGGAATTGAGACCCTGAAACAATCAGTAATCCTCCTCTCTTATTGGGTTGACAATATTTGACTCTGGGAATGGATGTTAACTTTGCCGTCGTAGCCAGTTGTTAGCATTTAATGATTTCCAGAAATGGATTACAGTCAGAAATCGAGGGGAGAGAGAGAGAGAGCAGGGATTGACATGTGGTAAAGGAGCCACAGGCTGAAACCAGGCCGCCCGCTTGAATGACCACATGTGAATAAAGTTTCATCAGCGTGATGTCAGCCACTTCGTCTGACATCTACCCCCGCCATGTGGTTTCAGTCACAAAAAAAAACTTCATAGTAATAATCAGTCATCACTGATGTTCTTGTTTGCATTTTTTTGGGGGTCAAAAAGAGGAATCAGTATTCATCTCAGTGTGTTTCAACTCCTCACAGAAGCTTTAACACATCGAGTCTAATTACTTTAATCACAACAAAAAATGTTAAAGCTGATGTTAAGGTTGACAGGGACTATCCTATGATACCTGACTGGTTGCCTGGCAACCAAATGGTAGTGACAAACCTCTAGGAAGTTACCGCGCCCGCCCACACATAAGACTGGTTTCCTTGTCTTATTCTGCAGAAAAATAGCACTTGGTGGTATTTTCCAAATATGTAGAGTCTTCCTCTGAGGACTTTCCAAACAAACAAAACATAAAACTAATGTAATTGCTTTAAAATAACCTCGCTCTCTTATGTGCATAACACATTAAAACCAGTAAACTCCAGAAGAAGAAGCTTTCTTTTTTTTTTAAATGATGTTGTATAACCTTCTCAGCTTCTGTAATATCTAAGTGGTGCTGTCCTCTTACTTCTTCTTCTTCAACGTCGTCTACACGGTCTTCTGACTCGCGTCTTTGATACAGTGTGTTACGGGATCAGACAACCGATGGGAAGATATGTTCAACCATCTTGTTATTGTATTTCTCTGTAATGATGATAAAACATGAAACAAGTGATGTCGGGTTATCTTTAACGATCCTCACATTGAGAGGAAAAGTGAAGATGTAAAACAGTGTGACAAAGTCCTTGGGGAGTTGAGTTAAAAGTAGAGCTGGTGGGCTCGAGGGCAGCCAGGACAACACACTCAAACACACACACACTCTACACACATACAAACACACACACTGGGATCTATTTTCCAGCTCGAGTGGGGGAGTATTAAACACCGTTCCCATTCACAGTTGTGGAGAAAAAAAAACTCAACCTGTGAAAAGTGAGGAGGAGGAACCAGATTCACATTCAGCATTTAAAAAAGAAGTGCTTTAGTGGCCTGTCTGCTTTTCAATGAAGACCAGGTTGTAGGCAGGATATGCATCATCCTCACCTGCAGAGCATCAGGGTGAAATATGCACTTCAAAACTGTATAATGTTTCTTTTACTTGAAGCTTGAAAAATATGAATACAATATGTTGACTGTTACATTGTTGAGTTTCACAGCAACCACACTAGCAGCTAGCTGCACAGTGATGCTAGAGCTAAATGCTAATGTCAGCACTGATATGCAGAATTTCAAACATTATAAAGAAGGCATCAAATACTTCCTCATTAAATATGTGTAAGAAAAAAAGTGAAGTCAAACTCCCTCTTGTTGTTCTGAGCTCTGTGCTCACACTGACATGAGTGCACTTCCTACAGCTTGTTTACCTTTCCCTCAGAGGCTCAAACAGGATTTTTTTTTTCACCTGAACCCCTCCCTGTCCAGCTGTCTGCCAAATCATCTTATGGCTTCAAATCTAAGAGATCAGTCGCACAAATGGCTGCACTCGGATGTTGATTGGAACACTAAATGAGGTGTGGGTAAGAGGGAGGCGGAGCTCTGATGGAGTTGGGCTGAGAGACTGGAGCTAAAGTGCAACATCTGCTGGACTGAAAGTCGCATAGTTACCTTTATACACGATTTTCACTTAAATATAATATAAATCAAGTATCTCCTCTGAAAATAACTCTGTGAGTGATGACTGTCTACAATGGGTGTAACACCCGAGTCCCACTGTCTGTGATGTTTTCAGAGTTTTCAGAGTCCTATCTTCACTTTGTTTACATCGCCGGGACGGCAGCTGACTCCTCCCCTCGTGTATAAAAGTTGTTTAATTGAGGGACTAGAGAAAAGAAGAATAACATACTGTACTCACTGCTTAACTGTGTTTCTAGATCACGCTCATTTCAGGTAAATTTACATGCAGTGTGAAGATACCAGCATAATAAAGATCGCTAGCATTAGCATGCTAACACAACAATGCAGCGCGAGTTGTTTTGGTTTCATGCTGGTGCTCAAGGGCGACATCTGCTGGATCAAGAAATCGCATTTATAAAGCCTTTAAGGGACCTCCGACATGATAATTATTCACCTGTGGGGGATAAATATGTGTGTACCAAATGTCCTGGCAATCTGTTCAGTATTTATTGATACATGTGACACAAAACCACAACTTTCAACCTGATCATGACACAAGAGGAAAACTCAGGGGATCTCCAAAGTCTCCAGGAGTCCTCCTCTGGTGAATGGGGTAAATGTCTGTAAAACCATTCCTGCCTACTGGATCTTTTGACTGGTTTTTAAGATTTTTGTTTGGACCAACAGAGAAAGATTTTGATTTTCCTTTGGTCTCTGGACAATCCACTAAAAACAACTTTTCCCATTATGCCTATTTTCTATCAGAGGTGTGGTAAAAAGTTGAGAATGTTCTGGAAATCTGAGCGGTGTGAGAGCGATTATTGTCCAGACTCAGATACTTTTTGAATCATTAAACACACCTCTTAAAAATCACATTTAATTGACAGTGTTTATAAAGTATATGTGTGTTGTACGACCTCACAGAATTGTGAAAATCCCCTCAGCGATTGAATGTTGCCAGTGTGAGTGCTGATCCATATCCAAGTGTGCCATATGTTTCTTGTGTAACTTATTGCTTTCCCATTCCCAATAAAGTGGCAGAATAAAAAGGCTTTTACAGGTCCCTGCGGGTAGCAGCTACTTCCACTGCTAGTCACTGAGCTGTGGGGCTGCTGCGGTGACAAATGGCACCCGGCACATATTTTACTATTGCCATTTACAATGCATGATCCAGGCTGTGCTGCTCAAATGACTGTGCAGCAACACTGCGGAGAGTTATGGGAGCTGGCAGTGTGTGTGTGCTGCAAACACACACACACAGAGGCTTTGTATTAAGCTTCTTTTGGGTTTATCAATCAGTCACTTAAATGCTGAATCTTCCTCTTGAATGGTTAGACATTTCACGATGACACTGTGTTTATAGATAATTGAAAACACAATCTCTAATTAGGCTTAAATATCAAACAGTTTGTACAAACACATGTAATGTGATTCGACTTGTACATGGCATTGATTATGAAACTACATGTAGTCTCCATTTTTCAAAATAAAATAGCCACCACTTCATCTCCTGAAGCTGGAATTAACATCCTTTGTAGCTTCATCAGCTTTACATGGTAATGGTTAGTTCAAGGACGTCTTGCATAATAGTACATTTGCTTTTATCAGCTATTCACTCTTGATACATTTTTTTTTAAAACTGTAAATTAAGTATTTTTTATGTTATTACCTTTCCCCACTTTAACACAATAAACCCTGTGATGACATAACTCGGTGAGTGACCTCCATTCAGTGTTCATTATAAAGAGGTCACTGCATAGAATCCCCAAGATAAAAACATTATAAACTGTATTTGCTCATATAAAAATGATTCAGTTTAAAGTACAACTTGGCTTCAGTAAATTAAGAAATGCACCTTCTTTTTCTTTGCATCCTTGTAGAGGTCCAACTGTGGCGGCCGTCAGGGGGCAGACATCAGTTGGTGAGCTCGCGGAGAAACGTGGCTGCACGGTTTGGCTGCAGTCACACACACACACGCGCGCGCGCAAATCTTCGTGCACGCGCAAACAGTTGAACGATGTAGGATTTGAGAAATAATGCAAAATGCTAAACTAAACAAATACCATTTACAAACATGAAAAAAGTGCAAAAGAAGACAAAATACACAAAAGTGGAAATAAAATAATGTCCGTGGGACTCTCGAAAGTCTCTCGTGAGGTTATCTAATGAGTGGGAGATAAATTATCACACAACGTTAATAACTGTTTTTAAGCATCATCTGTTTTGAGATGAGATTCACTTTGTTTTAAAGGGAGAAGAAGAACGAGAGAGGGAGAAGCAGAGCATGGTAGCCAGAGGGCGGTGGCATTTCTCTCTCTCTGCGTAAACGGAGCGAGTGGAGCAGGAGACGGAGAGAGCGCACGGAGAGAGAGAGAAGCAGAGCTTAGTGGGGAAGGCAGCAAGCAGTGCCGCTGACACGAGTGAAGGGGACGCCGCGTGGTTATTTCCACAGACCTTTCTCTCTCTCTCTCTCTTCTCACAGCTTCACCTGCGCCTTCTGAGACGGACTCAGACACACCGGGACTAGAGGCTTTACAACCTTACCTTTTCGCTTTTGAACTCAATTGATTTACCAGCAGACCCCTGTGGTGGAAGGGGGGGTCTCTCATTTCTCCCCGCTTTGGAGCGAGGAGTTTTGGTGTGTTTATGTGTTTTACGCGTCGCTCGTCATGGGAAAAAGTGGACAGAGAAGTGGAATAGGACGCGGGAGTTGCTGCAGCTCGGCGAGGATGTGCGCCACCACGCAAGGGATCCTTCTTCTTCTCCTGGTGCTCGCACACCGAGGAGTCGCCCAAGGTAAGCCTGGATGGAGGTCTTGTTAATAATACACCTGAATTGGTTTCAGAGCTACAACACCTTTTTCTTCCTTTTGCTGTGACATGGCTGTGTGCTGCTGACATGCCAGTGAGGAATCAGGGAAGAAGTAGCTCACCTCCTGTCGCGGAGGTTTACCTACTTTTTTTTTTTTATGCCACATTTCCATATAAATTAAGCTGATGCTGATGAGTTCTTTTTTAATGTGGAATGTATCTGAGCCATTTCCATGCCTGTGCTAAATGAAATCCTGAACTCGCAGCTCACGTTTCCAAGCAAGAAATGACTTATTACATATGCGTATTTCTCCAGGCAGGACTGAAACTGAAGGGTTGATTAATAAAAGCGGACTTGTGTGTGTTAGTCTCTGTTCGCTATTGAGACCCCAGATAAGGTGACTGGCTGCACAAACTCACACAGAGGAGCTTTAAGGGTCCCTGTCGGGAGTGGAACAGTGCAGCGATTTCTCGTCAGGACCTTGTTCCAGTTTTTATTAAAGGGGGCAAATAAAACTCTCGAGGTTGCAATTTAATTGAGGTGAAAGCTAGTGAAGGGCATGGACTCGGACTCCACGATTAGGCGACTAAATGTCTCATTGCAGAGCACGCTTCACTGCCTTGGATTGGAAAATTGATCACAAGTCACAAACACTCCCAGCAGCCAGGAGCGCATATAGGCAATTATACACAAGTCTGCCAGCCAAAGTATAGTGCAGCAGAAATATGCTGCAAAATCTCATCAGCTCAACCATGAGAGAATTAATAGGAGCTCAACATGCATGCATATCTTAAAATACTAGGCAATGGAGATGATAAGGAGTTCTGTTTTAGTGGCACATAGAGCCTCCAGTGAAGCAGAACAGGAATATTAAAGTGATATTTCTGAGGAGTGACACAGCTGCTGCTGCTGCTGCTGCTGTTTGTGGAGGATTATATCGCAGGTCGCAGCCTGAATGAAGCTCTTCTAAGTAGCCTTAACTTGAAGACATTTCATTTAAAATTTAAAGTGCTCTCTGCGAGTCACAGTGTAATAGTCTGCTCTTCAGATATGCAGAAAGGAGAAAAGACTAGGAAACAGCTTTCTCTGTCTGACCTTCCTATAATGTTCATGCCAGAGAATTTAATTCCCAACCCTTGTGCGTTGTTTTTACTGAGCTGGCTTAATTCACCACACTTTCCCTGTATGGCTTTGGTAACCTAAAAGTTTAACCTTATATGATCGGCTCTTGAAAGTGGATTTGACCCTGTGTAAAGGGAATATTCCCCCCTGCAGTGTTCAGTGTTTCTGAAAGCGTAACCCTCCTTTATTCAACTTCTGCTGCCAGCTCCTGAAAGGATAACTCTCCTCGTCCACACACACCCCGAGTGCAGTGGCTTTATATTTGCTATCGACATCTCTGATTGGCCTATAGGTTTGTGAGCTGGATTTTGGGGCAGTAATTGGACATGATGTTGCTGCCACCTTTTCTCCCCGCTTGCCTCGGGGGAACAACATTTCACACAACACCCACCGATATTCATGATGAGCGTTCTCCATTGGTTTACTGTTAAATCAATACGTTGCAATTTAGGGGACACAGTTTGAGTAGGCTTTTTTTGCCCACGTCTGATGAATTGCACATCGGCAACCGACACGCGACTCCATCTGAAATCTTGCACATGTTTTCTCTTCATTCTGCTTTCCTTTAAAAAAAAAAAAAAAAAAAAAAATGTTATGCATCCCTGATTCTGCTCTCACTCCTGGTTAGGACTCGTCTGTTGTTTTTTATGTTCCAAAAAACGTCTTGACTTGTGTCTCTGCAACTTGCTTCTTTGTGTGTGAGGAGCCACTTGATTAGCTGCTGTATTAAATGTGGGGGGGGCAGAACACACAAACACATTGACCTAACTGTGGAGGGAGTGGGCTTACATTGTGTACATAGCTGATCCTCCCTCGTGCATCAGTGCTGCATTCACTGCCCTGTCCACCATTCAGTAAGAGTAATCCTCCTGCAAAGTCTGTGTTTTTTTTTTTTTTTTTTTTTTTTCCCGTCTTTAATGAGAAATACAAACAGTTTGTTTCAAACCAAATGATGGTGCTGTTTCGGTTCAGCTCATGCATCATTGAGCGTCTTATGGCCAGTCGTTGCCTCCAGTTTCACTCCACTGTGGAATAGTGGTTTGGTTAGTTTAGTAGCATTGCTAATGATGTTCAGGATGATGATGTGTATGTGTGGTGAATGACGCTCCGGACTCAAATCTAATAATGATGAATGTAGAGAACCTTCTCTCCACTCTTACATGCGTTCAAATAAGCACATTTCTTACTTTCTTTATCTTTTAATCGAGCTCTGAGGTTGTCAAAAGTTGCAATACTTTATACTCCGGCTTCCTCCCACAGTCCAAAGACATGCTCATAAGGTCAATAGGTGATTTTAAATTGTGGCTGGTTGTCTGTCTTTATGTCCAGGGTGTAACCCCGCCTCTCGCCCAATGACAGCTGGGTTTACCTCCAGCCAACCAGTGACCCCAAACGGGAAAAAGTGGTCTAGATAATGGATGGAATGATGAATCGAAAAATACCCAAGCTTTGAAAAAAGGCCACGTCTTTAGTCATATTTTAACGAGAGAGAGAGGGAGCAGCTGTAGTGATTTCACAGGCTTGTAAACACTGACAAGTTATTTTAGCTTCTCATAAAAGATGCAAAAGTAAGGTCTGTGTCTCTTTACAAACGGAGAGCAAAGGTGGTGACACTGTCTTGATAGCACGAATACATTGGCAACATACCAGTACCGAAGCTTTGCCAATTTATTTGTGCAATATAGACGGTTAGCAGGAGATTCCTTGCAACTTCGTTCACCAAAAACAAGATATGTTTTCCTTTTTGGGTGCTTACATCTTCTATTTTTGTTGCTTTGGTATCAAAAAAGGTATTGATATCATTTCAGTTTTACAAGTATCATACTGAAGTTTAAAATTCAGGTACTTGGACAACACTATGAGACACAAATACCTTTTTTTTAAATCTCCCACAGAGAGCGATGGAAACTGTTCTCACACACAGACATGAGCACACAGAATGAGAGTGTCAATCGAGATCCTCTAATGCCTGTTCAAGTGCTCGTGTCAAACTTCAAACTATAAGCCCCGCCCTCCAGTCTCCCCAGCCTGTATTAGAAAGCCGTTAGCTAAGCCCCCTTACATTTGATCTGGTATGAATGGGTGTCAAGATCTCTTTAGCAAAACCTCAAAAGTCCCCTCGTTGATTGCACTGACGAGGCTGCAGCGTGTCCAACGTTAACAATCCAGCATCTCTGTGGTGTCATCGTTTGAATCATGTTTGGTTTTTGTTTCGGTTTAATTCAGCCCCCTGCAGGTCTGAAACACTCTCTGTTGCTCCGTTTTAGCTTCCGGTTGCAGACTTTTTAATTTGTCCCGTGGTGTGTTTGGATTTCAGTTCATAAGCACTTTTTTTTTTTATAAAACCTAACACACATTTATTCTGGGATATTCTCTCACTTACTTTGTTTAAATATATATTCTAAAAAAAAAAAAAAAAAAAAAAGTAGCTTTAAAGCAGCACAGTTTTGAAATAAATGTGTGTGGGTGTGTGAGTGTTTGTGTGTTGGAGCTTGTGCGTCTGTGCAGGTCGGTGTGGAGGTGTATATGTGTGAACCCCGGCGGCACAGAGGTGTAAAGATGTACTGAAAGTGCTCTCAAGATGTGTGTGTGTGTGTGTGTTCATAAACTAAGTTGGCAGTTTAGTGGTGTTCTCAGAGATGTCCTGTGGTGTGTGTGTGTGTGTGTGTGTGTGTGTTGTTCTTTGCACGTACATGCGTCTGTGTGCCAGGAATGTCTATGAGTGGGGGACTGTGTGATTTTGTACATGTGTGTGTCAGTTTGGCATCATGGTGTTGCTCCTGCAGAGCTCCCATGTTGTTTTGTAACATGTGTGTGTGTGTGTGTGTGTGTGTGTGTGTGTGTGTGTGTGTGTGTGTGTGTGTGTGTGTGTGTGTGTGTGTTTTGTAACATGTGTGTGTGTGTGTGTGTGTGTGTGTGTGTGTGTGTGTGTGTGCTTGGCATTATGATATTGCCAGAGCTCCCATGCTGTCTCCTATTATGCCCTGATCCTGTCCCATGGTGCCTTGCAGCACCATCCAGGGTTCAGTGCTTGGAGGGAGACAGTTGAGGAGCTATTGGAACTAAGTAGGTTGGATGCGATTGGCTGCACTGCTCCTGTCACTTGAATATGATTGGCTGAGGAAGGTTCCATGTGGTTGACGCTTTTTCTGTATCAGAGAGAGATGGCGAGAGGATGAATGGACGAGGAAGGGAGAGATCTCTCTGGGTGGTTTGTACCAGCTTTGATCACTCCACTAGGACTTGACAGGCTGAGTGACTGCCACCCCCCCCCCCCCCCCCCCCCACCCCACACACACACACACACACACACACACACACAGTCACGCAGAACACACACTCAGCAAGATATCTCTATGGTCCAACAATGCTGCATTCTGTGTGCATACATTGCGTGTGTGTGTGTGTGTGTGTGTGTGTGTGTGTGCGCTTGATGGCCCTCCTGCGAGTGTGTGAAAGGAAGTCTTTGAGTGTGTCTGGGGCTGTTTTGTATAGAAGACCCTCCTGCTGCCTCCAGATCTCCCTCATTTTATCGTCTTTCTTTTTTTATTTTATTATTTAAGTCTTGCTTACTCATCTGTACTTTTTCATAGACTCAAGTGATGAGACATTTTCCCACCCACCTCTTTTTTTTTTTTCCATCCCTCTCTCTCCTTTGAGTCTGCATTCTCTGCTAGCTACTGAATGGATTTTTCTTCTGACCTTTCTTTCTTCTCCCCTTGCCTGTGGCCTTGCATGTCCCCTCCATTCACTCAGTTAGGTTTAATGTTGGACTGTGGAACCTTGACTGTCTGTACATCTTGTGTATGGCTTTACATGGATCACACGGCAATCACAGCCCGCCCTATTTGTAGAAACAAGAGTCAGAGCGTCGCTTGTTTCTGCAGCGGGCTGAAAACTTTTGCACGTTCTTTGAAGGAAAGCGGAAGATGGGGATCCGGATTTGGAGGTGCAAGTGTGTTTTTTTTTTCAACAAGCTGTGTCGACAAACTGCGTCACACTGCTTGCACCATCTATCGTCTCTCACTCTCCGCAGGGGGAAAACCCAGGATGGAACATAAGAATGCGTCCCTCTGTGTGTGTGTGTGTGTGTGTGTGTGTGTGTGCATTTGTGTGCATTTGTGTCAGTGAGCATGCATGGAGGACAGAGACAGAGCCAGAGAAGAGATAGAAGAAGCTAAATGTCCTGAAACTGATTCCCAGCGTCTCCTGCTGTGAGGCTTAATTCCTTCTCGAGTTTCATGTAAAGATCTGGAATTATGAATTTTTCATGGCCTGAGAAACCTAAAGCCTCATTCGGGGCTCTCATTTCCAGGGTTTCTTTTCTTCAGTAAGTTGTGTGTGTGTGTGTGTGTGTGTGTGTGTGTGCATGTTTCTGTTTGTGAAGAGTAGAACGCTCGTTCTCAATCAATGGCCTTCTATTTTATTCCCACTTGTACCAGGCGGTGCTGCACTACAACAAATGAAAAGCCTATTTTTGGTGTTTTAAAGATGAACCCTCACTTCATCATCTTTAAAGATAAAATATTGTACTCCACTGCAAGATAAATCACAGTGGACTATTGTAATTTATAGGCTTTTAAAGGCTTTATATGTGATTTTTTTTGATCCAGCAGATGTCGCCCTTGAGCACCAGCATGAAACCAAAACAACTCGCGCTGCATTGTTGTGTTAGGATCTTTATTATCCCCGAAATGAGCGTGATCTAGAAGCACAGTTAGGCAGTGGGTACAGTATGTTATTCTTATTTTTCCGTCCTGGCGATGTAAACAAACTGAAGATAGGACTCTGAAAACTCTGAAAACATCACAGACAGTGGGACCCGGGTGTTACACCCATTGTAGACAGTCATGACTCACAGAGTTATTTTCAGAGGAGATACTTGATTTCTACATTTAAGTGTGAAAAATCACATTTAAAGACTTTAAAAACCATTGTAAAGAAATCTGAACTACCATGAAATATCTGAAAGGTCTTATTTGCCATTTATCTGGTCAAGATGTTTGATACTTTTTGATACCATATGTTTTAAAACCACACAATCTCTAGTCGATAATATGCTTTATCATTCAACTAAATCTATGTCATAAGAGAGACAAATCGGATTGCATCTTTAAAAGATTGCCGGAAAAGTCCTGCAGGCTCTGCACTGATACATTGGCAACATTTCAGTCTCCAAATGTTGCCAATGTGTTTGTGCAAATTTAGACATTGTGCAAGAGTTGGCCTGCAATTTTTTTTCCATTGGAAAACAATAAATTACCCAATACTTGGGCGCCTAGGAATTCTATTTTTGTTGCCGTGGTTTTTGAACAGGTATCGATGTCATTTCATTTTAACTAGCGTCATGTTGACAACCGCACTTACCATGTCACATGAAAATACAATTTAGATTTTTTTGGGTACATCTGAAAAGAAAATGTTTCCCTTCTGCTCTTGCAGCCGGCTGCAAGCGGAAACTGGGTGTCCTTGATTGTCACAATAAACAGTCGGCGCTCAGTGAGATGATGCCATCGGGTGCCAGGCCACAGATTTCTGCTGTACGCCGTCCATCGTCTCGATTCCCCCTCTCCTGTCATTTGTCCCCATTTTCTCCCTCCCGACTCCATCTCTCATTCTCTCTGTTCTGCTTTCTCTCGTTCCCCCATCTGCTACCTCTGACGTTCTGTTTGCACTCTCTCACTTTCAGCTCCCTTTTTATCTGTCTCTTCCCCCTGCTACTGTCTCTCGCCACTCTGTGCCTTTTCTCTAGTTAGATTTACACTGTTTAATTAGAGTGTGGCCCAAACAGTGGACATATTGTTGTGCTTCTGGACAGGGACCCACAAACAGCGGGACATAATGTGTGTGTGTGTGTGTCAGTGTTTGTGGAAACTCATCAGTCAGCCAGAGGGAGGGACAGAGTTTGCCTACACAGTGCCACACACACACACACACACACACACACACACACACACACACACACACACACACACACACACACACACACACACACACACACACACACACACACACACACACACACACACACACACACACAAACAAGGGGCCAGAGCAGATAGATGGAAGGAGGAAAGGAAAGGAAAGGGAAGGAAAGGAGGCAGCAGACAGGTAGAGAAATGAAGCACAGCACCATGCCAGCAGCTGCTCTCCATTGAAATCTCTCGCTGTATCTCTTTGTTTTAAGGCTTTGCCTCCACCCACAGCCGGCAGCTTAGCCTTTTCATGGTCTATATATTCTTTTTATTTGCTACCATAAAACCAGCCAGTAAATAGCCTGGGCTGGTTTACTTGCACCACGAACAAGGTGCAGCACACAGCGCTTATTGGAGACAACCGATTACTGAAGACTCTTTTTTTTTTTCCTTGTGTGTGTGTGTGTGTGTGAGGAAACCAACTTCTACTTCTTCAGCTTAATCCCCCCCACGTCTCTTCCTGTGTCTGCGTCTGACACTTTGTTTGGATTCAAGCCAAAGCACCAATCTGCTGCGTCTCCAGATTGTTGTACTCATGGCGCTTCTATTAAAGCCAGGCTGCAGATTTGAGCGTGTATGTATAGTTTTTCACAGCATAAGCGAAGATAACCGAGAAATGATCCTTACCATCTAAGGAATTGTACAGTACAGGTGGCGCTCACACCTTACGCTAACACAAATGCTAAAACGGCAACACATTTGTCACTTACGTGTGTGCCCCGTTTGATGGAATAATTCCTCAAGTGCAGACACACGACCAGCAGATGGATGCTGGGTATTTTGGCTGAGTGCTGTGTTTTGTGTGTCGGTGCAAGAGAGCCTTATTTGTGTCACCATGAATATGTAATCAAGCCGGCTTTGAGAAAGACGACGTGCCGCAACAGGGGGTCCACAGGGCTGGGACCCGGGTCCCTTTTTGTTCCCCCTTTTAAGGTTGTCACGGTCATTGTCCTGTATTGAGAGCTGAAGAACAGAAGGAGGAGGGGAAAAAAAGAAAGGAGCGACAAGGTTAAGAGCAGAAATGTAAGGGGAACATGGAGAGAATGAAAGAGCAGAAGAAAAATGAATGAAAGGGAAAGGTGTTTTTTTTTGTGTGTGGAGATTTTGACATTCAGACTCCTTTTTTTTGATAGGAAACAAAGCTGCACTGTAAAAGCCTATTCAACTCCTGGTTTGAGTGTGGAGAGAGGATTGAGGAGAGGAAGAGGAGGGAACGGGCAAGCAAGCTTATTGAGAGGCGTTGGGTAGCTGCATGAAGGATTAATCTTTGTATTCTTCGCCTCTATATTCTCTCTTCCTCTGTAACTTTATTTCCTTTTCTGCTCTCATTTTCACATTCCTCCTTTTTCTTCCATTTTCCTCTCCTGGTGATTTCACACTTGCACAAACTCCTGAAAACTTCCTGAAGATGTCAGGGTGAGCAGCATGTGTGAACGCAAACAGCCAAATTCTTCACCTGGAATTTCTCCTGACGGCCCCCCTAGTAAATTCTCTGCATGATGTCAAAGTGAGCTGATGTGAGAATTCAGCAGGAAATATTCAGAGAAATTCACTGCGAACGAGCAGGAGGGGGAGATGATTTTTTTTATCCTGTGATTGGCACATGACCATAGACTGTATGCACGCTGGGGGTGTGATCTTCACAGATGTAATGAAACTACGTCATCATGTTTTCTGTTTGCCAGAATGTTCTCCTCTGCTATTTTGTTTGATTCAAACTACAGGATGCATTGATTTAAAAGCAAAAAAAAAAGTGTCATTACAGCATCATTTAGACTCCCCTCACTTTCCATCTGACAGGGATAGTCTCCTGCTGTGAGGTGCATGTGTGAACAACCAACTCAGGAAGATTTCAGGGGCTGAAACTTTGTGCACATGTGAATACAACTTTTTCCTTGTTCTCTCAATCTAACCCCTCCCATCCCGTCCCTCCCTCACCCCCCAACAGTAACTCTTTTCTTACAGTGCCAAAACTGTCTGCTAATCTATTGGTCCATCTGAAGGAATACCCCAAAACCTGAAACCATAATTAACCATAATCACCACGTTTTGCCTCCTAGGCTTGCGTCTGCACTTTGCACACATGCACATGTTCACACACTCAAACTCACAGGAGTTAGGACTGGTGTTTGAAAGGGAACATTGTAATGCTGTAGGATGCCGTGAAAAAAGGGGATTTAGCCCGTGTTGTAAAAAAGGTTTCTGGTTGCTCTGTTCTCCTGCTGCAGACATGATGTGATTTACTGTACTGGTCCCCATGTAGGCTTAGGAAAAACAAGGGAACACAGGTGCAAACAGGCAGGAAAAAAAATCGACAAAATGACACAAATTTGATTTTCCTTTGCATGATTGTTACAGAAGCGCATACACACACATCTGCACTCTGTACGACAAACACACAGGGAACAAAAAAGTCCATTTTGCGTATTTTGGCTTCACACAGGCTGTAATAAGGAACGTGGTATATTTTGCTCCACGGGGAACAAGATTACGTGTAAGCAGTTTGCTTTGATTCATTCGAACACGGCGCTCTAAGTGGCTAATGAATATGAGCCGTAGTTTGCTGAGAAAGCGCGTTTGTGTGTGTGTGTCCATTGTGTATGTGCAAGTGGATGAAATATCACATTGTTATTTCCCTGAATTATCCGTGCACACGGCCCTTCCTCCCCCCAAGAGGTGCACAGGTAGGAAGAAGATACTGTACATGAAGCGAGAACAATGACTCTCCACTGTATGAAGTCTTGCCTTCTGAAAGCTTTTGTTCTCAGGGGGGAGAAGAAAAAAACGAGGGTATATAGGGGTGAAAGAGAATCAGAGAAAGCCAAGGGGGAGCGATGTTGAGCGAGCGAGCGGGCGGGTGGGAGAAAGATACTGTATAGTGACTCGGATATGGGGACGTGAAGCGTGAGAGCGAGATGGTGGAAAGACTGCGGGGTTAGTAATTAATCACAGTTCTCACAGAGAGGGATGAGACGGGATGAAGCACCAACAGTGAGAAAAGGGCTGACTGAATAATTTCACTCCGTTTGAATTACAGTCATACAAGAAGCTTTGGAGTTTGTCAACCTCACTTTTTTGGGGTCATGATTAGAGTCGTGATTACTGCTTTCATTCGGGGACTCTCGCGGGGGGGGGGGGGGGGGGGGGCGGAGGTTACGGGATACAGACTTGACCTAAATTAGTGGGTGATGTCCGGGAGGGTGAGGCGTAAGTGGTGTTTCGGTCAGATAATGAGGGCAATAAGACGCCCATGTCTACACTGTTTAAAGATCACAGCAGCATGACAGGTTGAGCTGATTTCTGGCTTTCCTAGTGTTGGAGTGATTGAGGGAGTCAGAAGCTCTATTTTTTTTTACAGTCTCATTCAAAAGGACAGTCTAGCTGCCTCATGCACTGCCAAAAGGGTAAGTGCTGTAGCTGAACTGTGGACACTATTGAGTCCAGAGCTGTATTCACATATGAACTCTGGATACCTTCTTGGATGATTAGGTCCTAGCGTTTTTCGTTTTTGCCCTTTTGCAGGCGCCTGGATAGATTTTGCAGGAGATGGAGGAGTCTTCTGTGATGGTGACTTGTATCACTACAGCAGGTATAAGGAAGTGTCCACAACACAATAGCACATATGGTTGTAAGAATTGTTTTTTTTTTTACTTCCATTCTTTTCAAAACCACATATTTTAAAATTATTAAATCTCTTATTTTAAAGCCACTGTGAGGTTTTTTTTTTTTTAGCTGGTTATGAATCCGACTTACATTTATTTTCATGCCTCTTTATGAGCTTTAAAAGCAAACAAGATAATTAGCATGAGGGTTGAATATTTCTTGATAGTTATTTTGAATGTATAAAAAACTGATGCTGCAGGGTAGGTGTCATGCAAAGTGAGTCACAGCATGCTTTTTCTCAACAAAGATTCACACTTTGTGACACATAAGACCTTTGAATATATTTTTTAAAGTGATTCTTACACATATATCAGATAAACGATGAGGTAGTTGGTACTGATTTTTCCATAGGGGGCGCCAAAATCAACACAGAGGGAAAGTTCCTCCCAGGAGCTTTAATGATGAATACTGTTATATCCATAATATGTATGAAAGAGTACACAAGCTTTAAAAAAAACTCTACGGATCTTAAGTCATATTTTTAACCCAAAGCTGCTGTGGTAAATAGGTATTTGTAAAAAAAATATTCCCTATAGACAGTGTGCAGCAGTTTTCCTGCATGATTTGGTCTTTAAAAAAGGAAGAAGAAAATAAATAAAATAAAATAAATAAAAATGACTGGAACTATTATTTTGATATTAAAACAGGTACAGATTTGGCCAAAATCAGAGTTATCTGGCTTCATACGACAACAGACATCTAGGCGCTAGTTAAAAGTCTGATAAAAGTAAAAAGCACCAGTTCTATAAAAGATGATTTTTTTTTTTTGCTTTGTGAAAAATGAACCAGCTTATCGTCTGGTGCTTTTGTTGCCCTCGTCTTCACATGTTTCTGTTTGAAACTCATATTTCTTCACCTGTTGTTGCCAGTGTTGGGCCTTTGTTTTTTCCTGCAGGTCTTGCTTCACCTGGTGATGGTCTGCATCTCATACCCTTTTGTCTTATTGCATCTTTTTTTATATCTCTGTTTGATGTGCAGATCTTTGTTATGCAGGTTTTTCTCCTACGGGGAAATCAGTCCCAATACTGAATGAAATGAGAAAAGATGCAATAAGATTAAAAAAATATGACACATCGCTCCGGTATTTGGATTCATATTGAAGGGAAAAATGTACACAGACCTTTGACACTTCTTTTTTAAAGAACAACTGTATATGTAGCAGATTCCTAAAAATATACTGAAGCCATGGCTGTGTGGATGGACAGAAATAATGAAACAATGCAGCAGAGAAAGTATTATTCAGAGGCAGGAGGCAAATAACCACATTCACTTTTATTCCCTGTCCTATTCGACTGAGTCCGATGAACGTCCGTTTTGATTAAGACAAGATTAAAAAGCATCCATCATCTTTGGTTTGGACAAATTAATATATCAGTTGAGCCCTTAAAGCTTTTATACAGTTATTAAAAAAAGGTCCCGAGGGTCAGCTCACTTTGCAAGCACTGGACGTACTCCCATATTACTTTTTGGGAGTCTGAAATGAAATGGGGGTGACGAGCAGGTCAATGGATTAAGGCTTTAAAGTTGTTTTTGAATGATTGAGAGATTTAAGATCTTCTGTCCTTCAGTGTGTCAGCGACCTCAAAGTGAAAGTCAGCTTTTATTATGGCTGATCAGCGTTGTGACTCAGCAGCGCGCCTATAAAAGCACAGACCTACTGACTTGTTTTCATGCTGCTGTTTATAGCGCGGTGCGGCGTGATGCTTTGTTTTCATTGATTCTCTCCCACACACACTTTGTGTTCGTGTGTAATAAAAGCACACATGACTTGTGTGTGCTAACCTGTTAGCCGTGTTGCTCGCAGCCCTCTGGCTCTCTGTGTTGTCTCTCAACATTTATCGATGTTTATAGAAAGGCTATTCTCCTTAAAACAAACCTCTTTCTTTGACATTTGTTCAGGTTTTTTCTGCTTGCTGTGTTTCTACGTTCAGCACTTTAAAGTTTGGTAACACATAAAGTAATTTTACAAAGGAAGTCCTCAATGTGTTGCTTGTTGTGCTCTAAAACTAAAGTTTCATTCATACAGCTCACAGTTTCAGGTTAGACAGCCCTTCACACCAAGTTTATTTTTTATTTTTCGTGCCTTTATTTGAGATATATGTTAGTGGATAGAGTTGAAAATCAGGGAGAGAGAGAGAGAGAGAGAGTGGGGAATGACATGCGGGAAAGGAGCCACAGGTTGGATTTGAACCTGGGCTGCCCGCTTGGAGGACTACAGCCTCCATACACTAACCACTGCCCCACCAGTGCCCCAGCCCTTCACAATAAAGTGCAGGGTTTCCCGCAAAGCATTATAATTGAGGCAGCCGCCTTAACAACACACACCTTCCGACTATACTTCCTTTGTACAAAACAGCACAAACCCCAAATTGATTAAAATCATCCTGCATCCTTTTGTAAGATCCAACAGCAGCTCCGCTTGAGGTTGCTCCAAGAGCCCCGGATATCACATACACACCTCATTCAAAAAGCCCGTTTTTACAGCAGAAGTTAACATGTTAACAGCCTGGTACAAAAAACAGTTATTGTTTTTTTTGCTGTAGTTATTTAGTTTTGTTTTTACAAATTATCCGTTATGATTTTATGAACCATACAAGTTATGCTGGTGGTTAGCTGACCTGATTGATTGTCAAGAGGCTTAAAACTCTCAGCCTGTCGTTAGGTTGACTGAAAGTTAGACTGAGACAGGATTTCCAACATGGAGGCTGCTGCTGATGAGCCTCCAGAGCAGATGGCTGACGTCACTCAGGCTTCATCCATGAATATTTACAGTCTATGATCCTAACCCGTATTGTATCTTGAATTATATTAGCAGCTACTAAATAAGCAGACAAACATGAAAAGATGAACTGATTGCTCAAGTGTGCTTCCCACTCATCACTAAAATGTAATAATTTCCCTTTGATGAGCTTCTGTTAAACTGCAGCCCTCCATTCTTGCGTGTTGAACACCATGTTTTCACCTCATTTAGTGTCATATTGATTTAGTCAGGGATTTAAACTCTCCCACTCCAAACTCCTTTTCATAATTAAAGATCCGCCCCCCCCCAAAAAAAAAGAAAAACAGGATCAACACTTCAAAATCAAAGCTTGACTCCGTCTCACACATGTAAAAGTCGAGGTATCACATCATTATCGGAGTTTCTGGAGGATGAAGATTGGCGCTCCCTGCTGTGATCAGACTGCTGATGAAATGTAGATGCAATTTTTAACATGAAAGTCATGAACGCGAACACACACATGCTCCAAATGAGGAAAGCAATACGGGCCACAGCAGGAAAAAAGTTCTTGGAACAAAGTAAAACTTAAATTGCCTGCTTTTCAAATTAAAAGTGAATATCTTTGTTACTCTTTAGAGGTACCTCAGGGAAAGTCCGGAGTTAAAACCCAATGCAACAATGGGACCTTGTTCTGGAGTTAGCCGGCAGCCTCTCTCTCTCTGAAGAACTCAAAGTGCTGCATCGATGTTGTAAACTACTCTGACAGTAATGAGGAACACTTTTATACTTTGATTCAGTCTGGAGCAGCACTCCTTTTCATCAGTGTGCAGATTGCTGTTTGCTCATTTTCCAGTGAATGCATTCTATTTGATTCTTTTTGGGGTCAGGTTGGGTTTCTTTGTGTGTGTTCTCAGGTAGGTTCGTTTTACAGTGAGTGAGTGAGTCGGCCTTCTTTTAAAAGATCAAACATTGGAACAAGAAACGAGAGACAAATTGATGAAGACTTAAAAGTAGAGATGCATCGATCCACTTTTTTTCTGTTCCGATCCAATTCCAAAACATGTGTACCGATACTCATCCCGATATTTTTGTTACCATAACTAATAGTGTTATTGTTGTTGTTCTGTGTGTTTGGACCTGGGCAGACATGGCCAGTCTCCCTGGTGTAGGCTATTGAAGATCGGGTTGTCAACCTCCCCATCTCTCTCTCACATCCATCGAGCTTCCCACCATCACCACAGCTCCTGACTTGCACCATGTATTAGTTGTATTGTTGTGGTATTTTGGTAATAAACCTTACACCGCTTGGTTTAAACTGTTGGTTTCTTCAGGCCTTAAGAGCCGGGTCGTGACAGTAGTTTATGTAAGGCTATACAAAGCTACACTCAACCCAGCATTGCATTGCATTGTGCTTGCTTCACATACGAACAGGAAGCGGCAACATCATCTATCAGGTTTTTCAAATTAAATCTTTTAAACTGAAGTGTAAGAGTTGTACTTTTGATCAGCTAGAAGGAGCTGTTCCATCTCGTCTGAACGTCGTCATGGAGACGATTTGTGGGCACTTCTTACAGTTCAGTCTGAACGTCTTCAAAGAGAGACTGTGCGAGCTGAGAACGTTCAAAGTACCCAATCATCTTTTCCTTGATCAGCGGACCGGCGCCGTCTGTCTGATATCTGATACGTCAATTACATCAATATCGGACCAGATACTGATATTAATTTGGATCAGACCCATCTCTACTTACAAGGTAACCCTTAGTACAACAAGTAAAAACAAACGACAAACCATCAACCATCAGTTAATATAAGGTACATAAAAAATCCATAAATAGTCAATAAATGATACAGATGTTGTTGTAGGGTAGGTGGTTTTAGCGTCGTCACTACCTGGGGCTTGCATATATGAAGTCTGGGTTGAAGGTAGCAATGCTGTGAAGGGGGGATGGGGGGGGATGGGGGGGTAAGATACAGAAGTTCTGCATGTGGGTAGTGGGCGGTGAGAACTAGCATGAAGGGGGGAGCAGCTATCCTCTGCAACTGTCTAGTTAACAATGATTCTGGGTTAAGATGTGACTTTGATTCAGACAGATTCTTGATTGATTCAATGAAACAATGGTATAATAAAAGTCTTCAAGGTTCTTGTTCATGCTTATTGTCTCGACAGTTTGCTCATGGCGTGATGTTTGGTTACAACATCAGAAAAAGGTTCATTTTTTAATGCTTAACATATTCTTGTACTTGGTTTTTCATCATGTAAAGTCGCTAACAAAAACTCTGCAGAATGATTTTTAATCAAATGAGATTGGTAAATGTAGTTCTTGCCTGTGCCACTGTTTCCAGTGAGAACTAAACGCCCACTGCAGATTTGATTTGATTGAAGTTCTATTGAATCATCTTGTCAAGAAGGTTTAGCAGAGCACCGTCTTGATAAGAGCTTATTTAATTTTCAAGGCTGCATTGAAATCATAAAGAAAGCCTTTTGTTCTGTTTCAGCATCCTATTCTTCACTTGTCTGTAAATCGTAAAAAAAGAAAAGAGAGTAAGAGTAAGAAAAAGAAAAAGAAAACATGACTTTGAGGTTCAGTTTTGTTTTTGGACATTTTAGCTCCAGGGCTTGTTTTCTCTTTTTTTGGGTCCAGGCTCACAGCTCTTCAGTTTTGGTGCAGTTTTTGATGCCTACACAAGACTTGTTTTTACTCTCAGTTCAACACATTTCGACAGTTAAGATCACCTACAGAAGTCATAGAATATAAATTGTCGATAATGTCTAGGCAGTGATTAAAGCTCCAGTGAAAATCATCAACCAAAATCGCTTGGTTGATGATTTTGGTGCCCCAGTCGTAAGCGGTAGCCTACTGCTTATCTCCTGCCGATTTTGTCTCGTACATGTATCAGTAATGTTTTAACTAGAGCCCGACCGATTAATCAGCCAGCTGATAATATCAGCCGATGTTAGCTTATCCAGTGTCTATCGGTATCGGCTTATTTTATCACAGATATGCGCCGATATTACTCGATTTATTCACCAGTCAAAAAGCATTACATTAGATTTTCATTATATTACACTAGCAGTTTTCTTTAACCAGCAGAGGGCGCTACAACAAGCATCATCACTCTCCAGAGTGTCAGGTGGTCATGCACGTACATGCACAGCCATCTTGTCTTCTTTAGATATCTTTTCCACAAGTCATTCATAACTGCAATAATTGTGTCTATTCAACTCATAGATCTAAGAAAGATATCGGCCAATATA
This sequence comes from Labrus bergylta, assembly GCF_963930695.1. Lineage (NCBI taxonomy): Eukaryota > Metazoa > Chordata > Actinopteri > Labriformes > Labridae > Labrus > Labrus bergylta. The sequence goes on along the minus strand of NC_089196.1, from coordinate 29,998,989 downwards.
TCGATATTGGAGTGTATTTTTCAATATCAGTATCGGCCCCAAATATTGCATACCGGTCGGGCCATAGTTTGAACAATAGTTTGTTTTTTTGCAATTCACTTCATCTTCCCTCCCGCAGCAGTTTCAGGCATAAAAAATGTGTATAAAGGAGATAATCAATATGCTTGCAGATAATCTGGATTGCTTCAATAGCTCATAAAATGCATCAATATTTATGTCAATATGTTTCATAATCAACTACAGACTCATCGTAGGAGCTTTGAAATTCATTTTTACATTAAAGTTTACAATAGCACACAGGTGTTGGACCCTTCTAGGCTATAATCGTTCTCATTTCAGAAGGGTTTGGACCTCAGCCGTTCACCCCGGGCAGATATTCTTGTGTTTTTGTGTTCCTTAATATTTCTCCTGTTGCCATCATAATAATCTCCCCGAGGCACAGCTGTTGTACTGGTGCAGTATAACGGTTTTTCAGCATACAAACTGGCTCACTGTCCAGTGACATGTGGCTCAATCAGCCGGCCAAAACTGGGAAAGAAACACACACACACACACACACACACATATGCACACATACACACACACAGAGTAGATAGGGCACAAGTGCCTCGGCCCTGTTGAACACTAGCATACAAGAGAGTTTCCAGACAGGGCAGCCACACATATAGTATTCACACACACACACACACACACACACACACACACACACACACACACACACATAATGGCCCCTGGGTGGTTAGTTTGGCAGTCACAGTACACGAGTGGATGGTCACTATGTGTGTGCATATGCAGTGGCTGTTGTGTTCTTGGCAGGTTTGTTGAATCCTGTCACTCTCCTGGAGCGTGTCTGATCGTTTGGCGGTTGTAGTTTGAGAAAAGCGGGAAAAAGCCACCTGGACGGTTTGAGCGACTCATTATTCTCAGAGTTTCATGCACATCTCTCTGCCTGATTTTGTTGAAACAAACTTTATTCTGCATTTCTTATCGCTTTTTAAGGCAGCGGTTGTGCCTGGATATGGGATATTTATTCAGCCAATGTTGATGTTGTGAAATTAATCAGACATAATTTGGTATTTTGGGTATCTTAATGTGATGATTAACAACTTTTAATGTTGTCTTTTCCGGGGCTTTAAAGCTCATGTGAGGAGTTTTTTTTTTTAGCAGGTTTCTTTAGCTTCATAAACTTTGGCTTCATACTTCAGTAAGCTGCATCATGCCTGAACGTCCATCTCTTGGTTTCAACTTCTGCAGCCGCACCAAATTGCAGCGTTGTTGGCTACTTGTTGAACACTGCTTCATGGTATATACTGTGTGGCCTTTGTATACATCTGTAAGCTGTATATTTGGCATTTTGGCCAATGATGTCATGTGCGAGGGTTTACTTTTTAGTAAGTGCAGATGAACGAGCGGTACACTTATGTCATAGTGTCACAGCAGGGTTACTTCACCACATCAAAAGAAGATGAAATAAGTGTCTGCGAGCCTCACTCTGTTTTTCTATCGGCTCTGTTCCCTCTTTACGCGGCCTCATGTCCGTCCTCCTTCTTCTCCCTCTCATCTTTCTCCACTTTGGTCCGAGTGTCTTCTCTTCCCTCCGTCCGTCCTTCCTTCCCTCCTTCCTGGGGGGGAAGAGGAGATTTAAACTTTTAACAAAAGGCTGTAAGGAGGCAAACTTTGAGAAACATTTGAAGTGTTTTTCCCCTCTTCTCTCCACTCTAAGAAATGTCATCCACACCCGAGAAACGGTTTCAAAAGAAGCAGAGAAAGTGGCTGACTAAAAGCCAGACAATGCCCACGGCTCCCTCCAGCTCCTCCAAATCCGTGTATTGTTGTGGTGGTTATTTGTGTTGCTTCTTCCTCTGGGTCCCGCCGGAGGTTTTTGTTTATCTCGGCTCAGCACTGAGGTCTTCTCAGAAAATGAGGGCAGGGGCCGTTTTTTTGGCCCCAGGTCAAATCGAAAACTCAAAAAAAAAAGTTGTCTTTTTTTTACTTTTGAAAATGAACTTAAACTCACAGATAATGACAATGTCTGGGTCTGTTTGTTTCTCTTGTCCTCTGACTTTGTTGTAGCATTTTCAGTGTTTCACATCATTTGTTCAGTAATGGAGCGACAGAGGAGGAAGAACACTGCCAACATTAGAACAGAAAACAGAAACATCACCAGCTCAACAGGTGGAAAAGAACTCGATGTGACTTATGAGCACAAGCACTGCAGCAGTCACATTTCCTCCAGCTGAACTGCATCCACGTTGCAGGATTGAGGGCAAAAAGAAGTAATCCTCACCTCCTAAGAATAGTTTCCTCCACACTGTGCTCTTTAAGAGTTTAGTTTAAGTCCTTTTAAGCTTTTAGTTCCAACACTTTTGGTCTTCGGGCCAGAGGAGGGGGGGAGGTGTGTCCGATGAATTATTTACAGAGCGCAGAGTCGAGATAACAAAATGCTCCAGAGTTTCAGACAGTCTGGTGCCATCAGGGTTTATACAGACTTCAGTGACCTGCGCTGCAGAGGGAAGGAAAAAGTCCAAATCCTGATATCATTAAATACACCCTGAAAGGCTTTATATGTGATTTTTCACACTTAAATATGATATAAATCAAGTATATCCTCTGAAAATAACTCTGAGTCATGACTGTCTACAATGGGTGTAACACCCGAGTCCCACTGTCTGTGATGTTTTCAGAATTTTTAGAGTCCTATCTTCAGTTTGTTTACATCGCCCGGACAGCCGGCTAACTCCTCCCCCTCGTGTATAAAAGTTGTTTAATTGAGGGACTAGAGAAAAGAAGAATAACATACTGTACTCACTGCTTAACTGTGTTTCTAGATCACGCTCATTTCAGGTAAATTTACATGCAGTGTGAAGATACCAGCATAATAAAGATCGCTAGCATTAGCATGCTAACACAACAATGCAGCGCAAGTTGTTTTGGTTTCATGCTGGTGCTCAAGGGCGACATCTGCTGGATCAAAATATATAGCCTTTAAGGGTCTCATATAAATGACCCCAAGCCTATGTTCTCCATTGTTACCTAGTGGTGCTGGTAGTTGTAGTTTAATCCAGGGTTTTAGATATGTTGCTCTTGGAATTCTGCTTACACTTCTTCTCAGTTTGGCAGAATTTTTATTTGGTGTACAGAAGAAATAAAAACAGTGAGGCCTACCTCACCCACTTATTGTATGCGTCTGACGCCCATGTCTTCATTGCACAGTGGACACATTGTATGCCTTGCATTTTGAACTTCTATATGGTATATTTAAAAAGCAGCAGCAGCAGAAGTTGTTGTCTTGCTCCTTTTAGACGAAATAAGTTGTAGAAATATATTCCCTAGAGCCAATTGCCTAAGTGTTTCAATAGCATCAGGCCGATAATAAGCTGTGAAGGCTGATGGGAAAAAACAAAGAATCTACTTCTTTAAAAGACTAAGGTCCAAGAGGGACTCAACTTTTTAAGTAGTATTTCAGGTGAAGTTAGCCCTGCCTCGTCCCCCAGTCGATACTTTAAACAGACCCTTTAATCTGTGGAAACAGAACTTCGAATGCTGCTTTTGTACACCAATTTGCCTGTAGAAAATCAATCAGGCAGATTTAACGTTCTCCCGCATGTCGAATACATAGAATTGGCTTACACACACACACACTTACAGATGTCTCGGTGGTCTGCTTAAGTGGACATTTAATCATCAAGGACCTTTTCCTAGCTGGCTGCTCCACTGAGTAGGTCCCCCCCCCCCCCCCCCCCCCCACACACACACACACACACACCCTGTCGTGTGGCAGTGTATTGATTGTCAGTGTTGTTCTTGTGCTGTTGGTTAAACAAGACAGTTCTAATGGAGCAACATTGTTTAGTCTGCTTATTGAACTGTGACTGGCCGACATTGATTGTTGTCTTCTGCTT